>NW_014575389.1:0-246875 GCF_000527765.1 Bipolaris victoriae FI3
GGGTATCGTCTTACTGAATCGACTGACTAAAAAAACTGGAGGGGGAGGGAGGAGGGGAAAGGGAATGGACGTAGACGGGGGAGGGGGACTGGGCTGATGCAGACAGATTGGATTGCGCAAGCGCGAGAAGAGAGAGAGACAGAGAGTGCGCGGATGATGTGACTTGACTACTATGGACAACAAATGCACAGACAAGGGGGTATCGTTGTTGGGCCCCACGAACGAAGCCGCTCGCTCTTCGGCGAAACAGTAATGCGCACCGCCTGCATGTGGGACGATGTGCAGTCGTGGGGAACTGGGAAGGGAAGGTGCGACGGAACGTGGACAGCTGAAAGGCACAAGCGCGCTCACACTTACTCACACTCGACATGACAAGACAATATATCAAATCTGTCATTGTCCCTGCGGAGGGAAACAACAACCAATGTATAGAATTTGGTTACAAAAAAAGGGTGTTAGTCTAAAAATTAAAGTCGTAGTATCCAACAAGTAAAAAAAAGACCGCGACAATTCTATGGCTCTCAATCCGTGAGCCTCTCCCAAATCGAAACAAAAAGACGAGCATTCTGGGCATTCATGTTGAAAACGTAAGTGTGAAGGACCTCATTGGTCAAAAACACATCTTCCCAGGACCAGTTTGGCCGAAGCCCATGGTGCCACAAGTGCCGATGAATAGAAGCGTGCCAAAGAATACACGCGGAGCTGTTCCGTAATGACCCCCAATGCTCCTCCCAAATTCGTCACCCACTATTACAATACATGCCTTTGAACGCCGCTCATAATGCCCGCTATGCATGTTGCTAGGTTTTTTTTTTAGGTGTGTTCATAATTCGTACTTTCGTGTCATGGAGATTTCACTCTTCGAAATCTTCATACAACATGAATCCCGGCTGGGCACGCATCTTTTTGGCACCTCTTCCTTGATCCCATGTTGGTGATGCTGGTCGTGACGTGGCCCGAGATGGTGGCTGGGACGAGTACATTTGTGGGTATGATGGTTGTGCCGGGAACTGAAAGTTGAACGTCTGTGGGAAGCTATCCAACGAGTGAGGACGCTGAAGCGCGTAGCCGTTCTGGCTAGGGACCTGTTCTCCTGTCGGACTCAGCATGGTCGGTGGGAAGTAGCTTTGTCCCCGTTGGTGATTGGCGTATTGCTGGGTTGGCGGTGGTGCAGGCATGCCAGTGCCGTAGAAACCCATACCAGTTTGGTTGGATGCCTGGGCGGCCATAGTAGAGCCCATCATTCGAGAGTACTGTGCTTCTCGTGGAAAGAAGACACTCTGAGAGTGAGGCAGGCCTGGTGTCTGGGGAACAATGGGGGTAGTGGGTAGCGAGTACTGGCTACTGCAGACGGTAGGAGAGTATTCTGATATGGGAACCGCATACTGCATAGGCATGGCCTCGTGGGGACCCGTGGGGATGGTCAGAGCACTCAGAGTCTCTGATGGGTTCTCTTTGTTCTTGTGGTCGTCTGTAATTTGAACAATCTCAGAAATCTCTTGGGCGAGCAAGTGATCATTGGCGTCCTTGAAAGTAAAAATAACGCGGTAGCCTACTGGCGACTTGTCTTCTTGATGCCTACAGTAGCATGTAATTCGCATAACGAACTCAACCTTCTTCGCAGCAGAAGAGAAGTCTGGGCTGTCGTTGTCCTGCCACCTCTTGAACTCTTTCTCGTTGATCATGATGATGCGGTCATCTTCGTAGCTCGACCACTCCTTCTCGTCGTCTGCTTCCCGCTTCTTCTTGCGGTTGAACCTCTTGGCCTCACGCTCTTTGCAGCCCTCGCAGATGATGACTGCGCCGCCGTTCTGAGGGTGGCATCGGTCCTCTTTAGCAATGTCGGTAATGGCGACTCCACGCGGGCGACGCGGGGTTGGCTCATCGCCCCGTGCACGACGGAAAGCACGCTCCAGGCCCTCTGGCTTGTCAACTGCAGTTGCCAAGACCAAAGTCAGTTGCAAGCGGGCGGTGCTGTTGTTCTTCTCGTTCGCCTCGACTTCCTCGGTGCTGGCCATTTGCTTTGGCTTTGCAAGATTTTGACGGGGGAAGCGTATCCATTGGTAGTGGGGGGAGAGGGGATCCATGGTGACGGTAGTCTTGATTTGTGTTTCAGCACGGTTCTTGTTCTTATCGAGAGCAATTGAGACAGTCGATTGCTTGATGGGCTGAGGAATGTGGATAGCAGGCCAGGTGTCAGTGGGCAGGGAGTCGGCACACGTCTCGGGTGAGCTGGTTTGACTCTGTTCCCGGTTGAAGTCGCCGGGCGAATTGGCATTGCTGAAGATGAAGGTCTCGTGGGGCGAGGGCGTGTTGGAGGTTGGGGTTGATTGGGCCGTGTTGACAAAGGTGGTGAAGTCGTCTTCTGGGCGGATGCATGGGTAGGTCTGGTTGGAGAAGGAGGTGAGGTCAAGGGCCGAGTCCTGTTTCCTGCTGGTGCGGTCGGCGGTCGAGGTCATGACGGCGGCATCGTAGGGCTGGGGGAAGCCAGTATGGTCGATGCGCATCTGCCAGAACGAGTCCTGGAAGTCGCCGGCGCCGTGGTTCTCCAGGTCCTGGGGGTTGACGAAGGAGGTGAAGGAGTTCATTGTGTCCATTGCCGGCAGGGCAGGGCAGGACAGAGCAGAGAGGAGGCGTGATGGGAAATAGTGGGCCGGATGAGGGTCCCGCGGGGATCGACGGAGATAAACGAAGGTGGACAGGTGCAGTTGAGCAAGATGCAAAGTCAGAGACACCCGTGGGTCAAGAGAAGCGACAGTGAGGGACTATAAGGTGCGGGCGGGCGAATCCTGGTCGCCAATGGGCGGTGGCCTCTGCTGGTGAGGGGTCTGGGAGCAGAACCAAGGGAGAGCAGGCCAGCAGGCAGAGAGTAGGAGGGTGATGGGGCCCGTCCGGCTATCGTCCAATCAGGCGGAGGCGCGAGCCAAGCTGCGCACCGCTGTTGTCGGCAGGCGGGGGATGCGTCAGGGGCAGGACTGAGCGTCGTCGAGGGACAGAGGGTGGTGATGCACGTTCGAGACGGCGGCACGAGAGATGGGGGGGTGGTGGATGGGGAGGTGGGAGGGGGGAAGAGGGTGAGCAGTGTCGGGGTGGTAGGTGTTGGCGGGGTGTGGAGGAGGGCGAGGGCGAGAGCGACGGGCGAGGGAAAAGAGTGGATTATGATGGAGTGAAGGCTACTAATTATTTCTCTTAGCAGCGCAGCACCCCACTGATGTTCGCCGCAGTAGAGCCAACGTCAGCAATCCCTGCGCTGCGAACGACACCACCAAGAGCTGGCCACGGCCGTATGTGTGTAGTATAGCGACATGGAATCACCGTCTACAGCGTGGCCGCCCGGTTTGGCTGTGCCGGTCCACCGCGCGCCGGCGCGCCAGAGGATTGGGCCCCG
This sequence comes from Bipolaris victoriae FI3, assembly GCF_000527765.1. Taxonomy (NCBI): domain Eukaryota; kingdom Fungi; phylum Ascomycota; class Dothideomycetes; order Pleosporales; family Pleosporaceae; genus Bipolaris; species Bipolaris victoriae. The sequence continues at coordinate 3,389 of NW_014575389.1, forward strand.
CGCCGTGTCCAGTCCATTGACCATACACACATACACACACACACACACATCATATCCATACAATACATACATACGACATACATACAGGCGTACGTACATCCACACACACACACGTACATCCACGCTTCCGTACATAGTACATACATACAATCAAAACACGGTATTGTCTCCCTTTGATTGTTTTTTTTTCCTTAATTCTCTCACTTCGACGACCCGCAACGCCAACGCCCACCACCACCACCACACCACCACCACGACCTAAACACTTACCACGTCCACATCACACACACCATCACCAACACCAGCGCCCGCAGCCTCCCCCAAAGGGGCCCAGCGCCATGCTCCTCCGTCGACTCGCACTTGTTTGATTGCGAAACTCATGCGCTCCACCGCGGGAGATGTACCTGAACCTCTGTGCCCACGGCCCCCCGACCACCCCCGCCCATGGGCTGCTAGCTGCAGATTCTTCCTTGTTCCCTGCCCTGCCCGCCCACCTCCAGGTTAGGGAACGGGCGTGCGACAACGAGGCAGAGGCAAGGCAAGCCTAGGGCGGCTGCTGTCGGCTGCCCGTGTCACTGTGCCTCTCGGCGCCCACAATCAAAGACACTGCGTCGCCTCTGCAGGCCCTGCACACCCACCCCGGCATGCGAATCATGGCATGCCACTGCGTCGAGGCCGGCCGGCCATGCACGCCTCCGATCCACGCCAGCCTACGACTTGGCTGAGCGCGGAGGCCCATCCGGCAAACCGAGCCAAGCCAAGGCCTCTCTGCCACCTGCCCGCCTGTCCACACGGCTCCAGTCGCCCTCGTATTGTGTGCCATTGTCCCCATAGTGTGTGCCATGGTGGCAGTCGCCGTGGCAGGACCAGACGCTTTCCACGCCTGCCGATGCGATGCGACGCGACAGCAGAACAGACATGGACACATCCGCCCACACCCACTGTCCCGTCCGTTCCCTCCCACCCCCTTCCCAGCATAAGCCTCGCCTGTCCCGTCCTGTGCCGCCAGCGTCCCTCCTGCACGCTTCCCGTCTTATGCCTGCTTGTCGGCCTGATAAACTTTGCATCGCGACTCTCTGGTTTCAATGTGTCTGGCGGCCTCAATCCCATTCGTAACAGGAACTTACTCTCTATCCGTCCATCGGCGCCTATGCCCAATCCCTCAGATCTAGTCCCCGCTTCCGCTCGCCTGTCAACGCTCACCGCTGGGATTCTCGGAATCCTAGCTGTCGACTCGATTCCATCTCTTGGGTCATGCTTTTTTGATCGACCGTGCCTTGTGCGGCCAAATGCTCATTGGGCCCTTGTCGGCGTCTACCACCGACCGACTGCTACTTCAAGACATGGATTCCCTTTGCGGCATGCTGCTCAGGCGCCGCAAACTATGACTTGCTCCAGCACTTTGGCCAGCGTAGAGGCCCGATTAAAAAAAGTCAAGCTATAGCAACAGGCAATTATACGTCGAGCAATTGCACTATGCCGCGTATGGGCATAATCAACCGCCCTCGTACGTCTTTTGCAAAGCGGGCCACACGACTACCACCATGCTCGCTCCTGCGTGAACATGTCCCAAAGTCTGATTCGCCTGCCTCCACATGGTGAGATATCCCGTGCGTGTGCAGACCAAGATTGGAGGCCTCGTTGACCTCTAGATAGTGGGTCAACGTCGGTAGCTAGTATCCTACTATCGCTGCCAAGCTTTGCCGTCGCGTAGATAGTTCATTGATAACATGGCGCTTCGAGTATTCTTGCCTTGACCGGTCAACCATGGCTCATTGCAAAACTGCAATCTACGAAACTGCAAACCGCACAATGTCCAAGACGACGACGACAATGACCATGGTCGCATGAACCGTCCATGGATACAAAATATGCATATATGCACAGTCAGCCACACACGATGCCGCGCGACAATTGACCTGTCTATGCGGCTGTGGAAGGATGACACGCAGTACAGCAGCAATTGTCTCGTACCCCGACCTGGTAGCTTTCCATCACACACGGTCTTTGTTTGATTCGACATGATACGACTTTCTCATCTTACCACTCCGGAAGCCTTCAACCGGCTGCTGCAAGTCATTCACAAGACCAGCGCCAACCCGACAAATGACAGCTGTCTCGGAGAATTTCCTACAGGCACGCAGCAGTATACCATATACGAAGCTATAACTCACCTATCTACTTATATACCTATGTCCATGGTGCGTACATATGTACGTACATACATACATACGGAGCCGTCGAGGATTTTGCATGCCTAGCGTGCTTGGGTATACCGATCAGCCTTGGGGTGGCAACGTGATGGGGGAGACACTGGCACAAACGGCCAAAACAGTTTCACCAAAGCTGGTGGCCTGCGTACCAACTGAGCAGAAACATGCTGTGCCATGGACTGTGACATGTTGTGAAGCATGCCAGTAGTCGACAAAATATCCATTGGGCAACCCCATCCAGGCCATGCTCGAGACCGTTGACAGGGCGTTGCAACGTGCCGCACATGTCCTCAGATGCGTGACACGCTCCATTGCAGAACGCCCCCTTCTGACCCCTACCATGTGGATAGACGTCAGATCAGAGACTCGGCAAATGGAGTGCCAAAGCACCAGCCCGCTTACGTGTTGCTGCAGAAGAGTGCATGCTTCATGGCAGCGTGCTCTGCCCCCCTATACTGACAGCACAGAGTAAACAACCCTGGATGGGCAAGTATGTTTTGGATTTTGCTACTGTTCTGCGTATACATGACAATGAATGCAAGAGTACTAGCAAAAAAAACAACACCCAGACGCAACAGAAACCGTTGTGTGCACGGTACTCTCAGTGGCTCGCTGTTGCAGGCCCGCGAATAGGCTTGCGTCCCGGGGCACCACTCTTCGACCCGTACAAACCCCCTCAGCTGTAACACGCAGCCTGCGCCTACGGCTCGCTAGCAAGTGGCGTACCCGATCTGGCCCTTTGCCCCCCTGCACGCCATCGTCACGAAGCGGGACCGTCGTGGCCTACCAGTCTGTTTTGAGACGGGCACTTTTACTCAATCCAGCACGCCGATGGTGTGATTGTGGACTCAACGGCATGAGAACCAGTGTAACGGGCCTAAGAGACGGACACATGAGTGGTTCTGGTATAAAGTGGTCGCTGAATGTACTTGGTACATGGGATTCGACCCCTCTCTCTCGCTCTCGCTCTCGCGCGCGAACTGCACCCTCCCTGTTGCTGACCGTCTGCAGCATTTTTTTCTCGAGGACTTGCTACCGCTCGTAAACAGCAAGCCACTCATGTGATCTGGGCCCTAGGCCTGCACCTCTTACGTTTCGCCGCAAAGTTTGGACGCACAAAGCCATCTAGTGCTTTTGCGGAAAAGATTTCTGCAGTACTCATACGGTTGTGCGTGGAGCTGGCCTGGCAATGTCTCGAGCACTTGCACAGCAGTGACGGCACATGAATAGCCACTTCTCCACTTCCGACTGTCTCTCGCCTCGCACTTCTCGCTTTGTGGCGCTATGGAGCCGCGGACATGAGCGCCCTGCCAAGTTTGGTTGCAGCCATCTTCCAGTGCATGCATTATGTGATTGCGGCATACCCGTTGTGGGAGGAGAAACCATGACGCTTAGTCCGGCCATCCGCTATGCTATCCGGCTTCTCGCAATGCCTCGTTCCGGCGCGCCGACTCAGTTGTCAGCCTGCTAGCTATCTTGCCCCGATCACTGTCGTTCCATCATGCCACATTTGCTCTCAAGCAATAGGTGCACGTCAGAAATCTCGACGCAGGCATGAGCGAAGCCACTAGCATCGCGTATGCGAGAGCAGCGCCATGGGCGTGGCGCTAAGCCGATTCCGCCAAGTTAGCCGCCACGGCCGCGACTCCGGCACCAGCGAATGGCAAACTATGCGTCACCGACAACGGATGCCACAGCTTGACATACTATGCCCGCATCCGACATTTTCTTGACCTTTTGCCCAGACTTGAAAACCCAATAGTAGTCTATCTGTGGCTCAACATGCATCGACCCCACGCCCGCTTTTGCAGAAATTTGCACCCGCCCTTCGCTTCCAACCGGAGTCGGCTTTTGAACGCTTCGGGAACTGAGATCGGCGTGGGGTGGTTTAGCAACCAAACCGTGCCGAGTGGGATACTATCTTGAGCCGATGTACACTATCTAGATTCAAGGGCTTCCGCGCTGCGGGAATAGCAGGATCGAGCCTCGCTTGGCGATGCAGCGGTAATCCTACGGGAGGATGTATGTACATGTGTATATATGTGCATACGGGTAGTTGAAGATAGCACAGTTAGCGGCCGCTGATGCCCAATGGCGCCCCGTGCAGGCCCTCATGCTGGCTGTTTTCGACCGTCGTTCAGTACATACACAGTAACAGGTTTTGGAGGTTGGAGCACGACGTCACCGGCAAATGGCCATCGCAACTGTTTGGTGTTGGTTGGTACATGATATGAAGTGGTTCTACCAAGGTGTTGCTGGCAGAGCAAGTCTTGTCTCCTTGGATGTTGCGATGACAGTAGGACTTGCATTTCCAGGGAAGCCTGGTATACAAACGGCTGTTTCTCAACTCCATTAATGGCGCATGGATAGTTCCGTGGCCCGATACCACATGATCGCTTGTCATTGTTTTATTGCAAGGAAGTCTATGCCATGTCTGAACTAAGTGTTTGGACTAAAATCTTGGTCATCACGGATACAACCTTTGATCAGGGTGACATGGACAGTATCACCGCCGATTGTCGGAGTAGACTAAGATCTGTGAACAGGTATAGTCAGCTATCAGAAAAAACGTGTACCTATTCGTTCACTAAATGCACCAAGGGCCTGGACTAGACATACAATCAGTACAGTGTTACATGAATGTGGTAATTCTTTGCCTCATCCGGTGGTCCCGTCACTTAGTAACTACCGAACCCTACGTACTTGGTTACATTACGACAACCTTCACATGAAGACGTGACAGTGTAGCATTTCAAAGGCCTTGTGATAAAAGAAGAAAAGCTAATCTATTTGGATAGTCACGTTCCATCCTCCCCTCCCAATTCCCCGACCCATGGTCCTCGGAGCTCACATGCTTGGCCAAGAAAAGAAGCATGACGATAAGCTGATCTGCCACCATGATGGGGATGGGATATTACCGCAGAAAAGAACAGAAGAAGCATGTAGAACACTCATGGACACAGACGGCAGGCGCACGACATATTGGAATCTCTCACTTTGCCAGAAAGGATCAATAGACACTTTGCTGTTTAAGCTTATACAGTATGGACCAACATACGCGTCACGCGCCAATGCATATCGCCATAGCTTCGTCCCTCTTCCTGCTCTCTTAGACCCCAATTTCCGGAAAGCATTCCCGCAACCAGACATATGCTCTAGTTACGATGTCCAAACATTCTGCACAGATCTCGCATCTGCCTCTGCAACTCGCTGACCTGGTCCCCCTTCCTTTTTTGCCATTTCTCTCTGCCCAAACCCCCTATACCGCTCATCCGCATAATCCCGTCTCAGCATCTGACACCCGCGTCAGCACTGGCACGCACAAACGTGCCCTTTTCCATGCATCCGCAGTCGGGTCCGTGATTCACTGAAAGCAGTCAGAGACACCGGATGTCGTGATAGAAATAAAAAAACAAAGAACGGTAAATATGATGTAAAACAAACCGCAAACCTAACCCAAACCCAGAAAAGTAACTACCAGCCTACATTTCCCCCCCTTCCGTTAAAACAAAGAAAAAGAAGTGGAAAAGAAAGACAAAAAACCGGTACAACGAAGAATACACCCTCCCCCTCAGACCGACTTCTAGAAGCACCATCCGTTCAGCAACATGTTAACAAAACAAAAAAGACTTGAACCCAGAACATCAGAAACAAATCAAGGGCGCGTAAACGTGGCGGTGTGATAACACCTCCGACTTTTTTCTTTTCTTTTTTCCCTTTTCTGGGTTTACTGGAAAACATTTGCTTTTTTCGCACCTTCTATCCAAGTCGACAAACCCAACTATCCCTCATTAAGCCACTGACGAAAATAAATCGTAGACAGCGTAGAGCAAAGTGAGGCAAGGCAGAGAGCAACACGTTCAAGCCAGTCACCGGTATACGTTTTTTCGGAAAAAGCAAATATATCTTTCCCACTCCTAAACAGGGAAACTTCCGGGTTTGGGGGAGTTGGCATTGAGGGGTTCTTTGCTTTTGGAGATCATGCGGTGTGCCTTGTTTTTTTTTCTTTCTTCCTCTCTATGGATGCAGATGTCAGATTTCTCGCCAAAGGGATAGGGTTATGCAAGTTCTAACTTTTTTTTTACTTATTTCGTGGGGGGAGGGGAGGAGATCAGATGCAGAGAGAGGGATAGTAAGGTAGGGCTGCGAAAGTATGCATTTTTTCCTTTGCATTGCTTTTTTCTTTTTCTCTCTTAGTGGGATAATTGTTCCGGTGAGGATGGGGGGCGGACGGAGAGAGAGGTAGAGAGTGGGATGGCGGGTTAGTATGCTATGCTGGTGGGAGATTGGGTCGCGACCATTCCGAAGGCGGATGTTGCGGCGGTGAGAGAAATTTGGGGGAGGGGGCTTTTTTTCTCTGTCTGTCTCTCTTTGGGGGCGTATGCGGTTGGTCTTGTGATGGGGGAGCACGTGGGTGGTGAGGGATGGCGTCAAGTGTGCTCTAGTTGATGTTGTTCACACGACGGGGTGCAGTAGGGTTGGAAGGATCTCGATCTCTTTCTGCAGTTGTGAGAGATGGGTTTAGTGTTTTTAGGGAGTTTAGAGAGTTGCGATGTGGAAACTTATGGCATGTTATCAGATATCTAAGACATGTTATGGATGAAGTTGATGAACGTGAGACATCAAGTTGGATTAGAATATTGGAACATCAGACAATTAACTTAGCGTCTAAGTTTCTCGTATACATATATATCCTATAAAATACACGTAGTCAAGTTATCTGACGGGCACATTGAGAAGTAGAGAAGTGTAGTGGGGTGAACGTGAACGGTGAACGTAGTCAGTGGGTGCCTTCCTGCTTCAGGACGACCCGAGGTGGGGCCATGCGCTCACCTCGAGTACGATCAACACCAAACAACGCGTTGTAACGCGACCAACCGCCACAATTGACGCTCCTTGACTTGATCGTCTGCTTCGCCTGGAGCGCGTTCTTGAGGTGTACACAACACTCAAAATGTTTTCCCTACCTATGATTGCGCCGCGCCCAGTAAGTGCTTCCTACTTTTTGTGTTCAGATGCTCGACGCTGCAACCAGCCGCAACATCTTTAAGAAGCATGTCGAATATAGAGAATAGAAGACTGACGCAATAAATAGGACGCCAGTCTGTGGCCCTCTCTCCACAATACACATGCAGCATTTGAAGACACACAGTCACAGTCCCCGCCCAATACGTCGCACAACCAACGACGCCCAACGCACCATACACCCCACCACAACCAAAACCTACTACTGTCCAGCCTCACAGCTGATGAAAATACCATTTCCCAGCGAAAACTCAATGTCCGTCGTTTCGGCGCAGGATGGCTGCGTCCCCCGGGCGTATCCAAAACCCTCCAAGCCATCAAAGACGAGGAGCTCGAGAAAGAGGAACAAGAAATGATGCAGCGCCGCGAACAAGTAATGATGGACTTAGCTGCTGCGCAGCAAGAAGCCGCAAACGAAGAGCAGCGTGAACGCGGCGAAATGGAAGAAGAAGCCGGTATGGGCGAAGAAGAACGAGACCTAGACGACGAAGTCCCCGAAGCCGAAGAAAGCATGAGCGAATCCTCCTCTACCGCCGCTAGCAGCAGCAACAGTGGCAGCGGCAGCGGGTCAGAAGACGAGCAAGAAGAACAAGGTAGCGAAATCAGCGACGACGCACAGGAAGAAAGCACCGTCCCCTTCAACGAAGACAGCTTCATCGAAGGCAGCATGATGGAAGCAGAAGTCTCGCACATGCTCGAGATGGAAGAGGCGGAAATGACAGGTGTCCTCCAAGACGAACGCGATCTTGACGACGATGTACCCGAAGCTGGAAGTTATGAGCATACGGATTCGGAACTCGAGGATTCAAGCGACTTGGATAATTCGGCGCTGCCGACAGGACTTGCGTCAGCAAGGTCGAGACGCTCGGCCAGGAGGCGCCGATCGAGTGGAAGACGCAGTTCTGGGCGTCGTAGCTCGGGGCTCCCTGGGGGAATGACGTTGGGTGCGCATCCAACGGCTGGACGAGTTAGTCTGGGTGTTGATTTGGGGAATGGGAGGAGTAGCTTTGGTATGGATGGAAGCAGCTCGTTTCTTGACGGAAGCTCTTTCTTGAGGAGTTCACCTGCGGGGAATGCGGCGGCTAATCGGGGGTCGTTGCGAGATCGCTTCTTGGGCGCTGCGAGGGGTGGGGGGAGTAGTGGAGGTGGTGCTGGATGGAGGGCTTGATGTGATGGTTTGATGTGATGGTTTGACGAGTGATGAGTTTGTATTGTATAGATACCCAGTGGCGGTGCAAGACTGTACCGCAGTACTAATGAGTAGAAAGCATGTGTAAAATAGCATGAGTGGCTCATAGATATAGAATGTCAGGATATGTGTGGCACCTATCACACACAGTATTGCTATCTGCATGAGTTTAGATGTCTTGTCCAATACATTCATACTCATGAAGAGACATACTATACATATCTCAACCTGCCGTACAATATCCTATCGGAGTGTATATTCTGCTTACAGAATCTGTCAACAAGAGCCTCTATTGCATCGTGCATGATAATATGCTATTTTGTGTTCAGTACGTTCTTACCTCCTTGTCTTGGAAAATTCTCAAGTTCCAATTCAACCCCTCAACTACATACCCCGTGACTAGACATCCTGTCTCAACTACTCCCTCAGCATGAGATATTAGATATGTCGCATGTCGCAGCACATGGAATCTTGAATAGAGAGTGGACTAGAGTACAGTGTATGTAGAGTGTAGTATCTACCTCTCTTAGTGTTGGTAGTGTGCAAACTGAAAAGTAGGGTCATGGGTGTTGCAGAATTCAATAACCGAGTGACTCAATTCGCTTTCCAGCCTGCTAGAAGTTGGAGGTTGATTCTAGTTGATGGACTATGAGAATTGGGGACTATGAGGGTCGCATTGGCTTGATTGGGACCTATGTGTACATTGGTGTCGTCCAGGTGAGACATGGGTTATGGTTTTGGCAGATTTGCTAAGACTCGCATTCGGAATGTCTACAGCGGCAAATGCCTGTAACGAGTTGGAGGCTTTTGTGGAAGAGATATGTGGTAGGTTTGAGCATGAGAAATAAGGTAGTGACGAAAGTAGATATCAAAAATGGCAGAGGACGAGAAGGTAGTCGATGAGATTGTTCAACAGTGAGAAAAATATCCAGCTTGTCAAACATCGTAGTAATGGTAAAAGGACTGTACGTGGGTAATCACATCATCGAACTTGGGACGTCGTGTTTGATCATGATAAACTGTTCATTTCTTCACAATGCAAAAGAATCTTGGTGTATATCGTCACAGCCATACGTTTGAATTGGTATTCTTGATTTTTCCCTTTTACTTGCTCCCAGCGGTACATATACAGCGGTTAGTGGGATGCAAAGATGTTGCGTGTACGCAGGTGGACTGGTGTCTCTCCCTTGGGCGTATCTGGTATCGTCTTCTCCAATTTCTGTAGAGAATGAGTACACAGAGTGACAGGGGAACTTTTTCAGACATACCAGCTTGTCAAACACACACTTGTTCAGCTTGCGCTCTTCCGACCGGCAGTTCCAGAGTTGCTGGTTGTGGTTCTCGAGACACTGCCAATGGGTGCGGAACTGACTCAGGCAGTTCTCGTTGATGTCTTTGATACTGGCGCACATGTCAGCACCCGCCTCATCCTGCAATTACAGTTCGAGTACGCACACGCTCGCGGCACACCTGGTGACCTTACGGCCTTCCTTCATGCACTCGAATTCACCCCGGCCGTTGGCCTCGGTCTTGCACATCATGTAGTCATCGTTGAAGGGCTTGCAGCGCGCGCCAATAAAGTACGAGGCACTGAGGAGGGGCGCAGAACTGGCTCCGAGCTCTTGGACCTTGGGGATGTCGTCAGGTAGAGGGGTTGTGTCGATGAGGGCTTGCTGGTTGAACCTGGATTGGATAATTAGGCCATGGAGCTTACAGCTGGGTTCAGAGGGCGCATTTACCTGGGCTGGCGCGACGACATGGTGGCGAGTGGGTGCCAATGGCGGACTATCGACCTGGGAATTGAAGATGATGGTAGCCAGGTCGTCGCGGAAGTCGGCTTGGCACTTCACTAAAACTGGCAGGGATGTGACGGGGCCGCCGCCTGTGCCTGAACCTTTGTCAAGCAGAGACAACAATCTCTCTTCACTCTCGCGCCTGCATCTCAACTGCACTTTTGCGTCGCCTCGCACACAGTTCATCGGCCGGAATGCACGCCCATTGAGCTACACTGTCCTTGTTTTTAGCGCCAGCATCTCTACGAGGCCCTGCTCGCGTTTCCTACCGCGACCGAAAACAAACAACCCGGCGCCCGACAGTCCGCGACTTGAAGACACCGTCACTCGTTTCCTTAATTCACGAGCAAGCTTGAATAAACACCCGCATAGCGCGCATTCTCTTCAACATGTCTTTTAGCTTTGGAAATATTGGCGGTGGAGAAAAGAAGACGGGCACGTTGTTTGGAAGCACTACAGCACCAGCTGGTGGTCTCTTTGGCCAATCGCAGCAACAGCAACAGCAACCTCAGCAGTCGAGCAACACGGGCGGTGGTCTTTTTGGTTCTGCGGCACCGGCCCAGAACAATACCACGAGCTTGTTTGGCTCGACACAACCACAGCAACAGCAGACCACGGGCTCTAGTCTGTTTGGCCAACCACAGCAACAACAAAATGCCGGTGCGAGCTTGTTCAGTCAGCCCCAGCAGCCCCAGCAGCAGGCGCAACAACAGCAGCCCAACATGAGCAACAGTCTATTTGGCGCCTCGCTCCAGCCTGCCCCTATCCTAAACAGCGTGCAGGCGCAAAGCATCCAGCAGCAGCGCGAAGGGCTTCCCCAGCTGCGCCAGTCTTCAGCACAGCCTTTCGCCGGCTCTACCATGAGCGGTCACAGAGAAAAGTCGGTCGTCGAGCAGATACGAATCCTCAACAACAAGTGGGATCCAGAGAACCCGGAATGCGTATTCCAGTTTTACTTCTACAACTCTGTCAAGCCAGAAGAAGCGCCTTTCTACGGGCCCTCGCAAGGCGAAGATGAGCGAAAATGGGAGGAAGCCCTCTCAAAGAAGCCGAGCCCAGGCGCCATCCCCGTACTGGCGCGTGGTTTCGAGCAAGTCGGAGAGCGCATACGGCAGCAAGCTGCGGCCGTCACCGCGCTGCGCACACGTCTTCACGAGATCAACAACAGTCTCTCGTTACTCAAGGATGCACATGAGCTGACGGTAGCGTCGCGCATCACCGAAGCCAAGCGGAAGCACATTGTTTTTACCCAGCGAACACTTGCCCTCGCGACCAAAGTACAAATCTTGCGAAACCGAGGATACGTCATGGACCCACAGGAAGAGGACTTGAAGAAGAAGTTGATTGAGCTGGAGAAGCAGACTTTTGACCCCGTACTCGGAGGTCGGCAAGAGGAGATTTGGGCGCGCATGTCCAGCGTGCGCGAGCGTGCGCGGATACTACAAGAGGAAACAGAGAAGCTGGGCAGGACCATGGACAAGCAACAGAACGGCGAGCTTCTTTCAGAAGAAGATCAGAAGGCACTGGAGAAGGTGAGATACCAACTACTATCAAATACTAAACCACAAGCTAACGTTACCCTCCAGCTCCTGAAAGATTACGACCGTCAACTCGAGCACCTTAAAAAATGGGTTGATGATACCAAGGAAGAGTATGACGAGTGGGAAGCATCAAAGCAAGCAAGGCCAGCGAAGCGATAATTTCATAATGTACTTTGGCGCTTTGAGCATGTATGATTCACTAGAGATGTGGGGGTTTATATTGCCAAAAGTTGGGCGTTGTGAGATACCAAGCGGCGGATGCATAGAAACCGATAATAGTCTTAGCGTCCCGGGAGCGTTGCTACCATTCTGTACACTTTGTCTTGTAATGCTCATCTTGGAAAGGACCACGAAACAATGGAAACTCTTGCATTCGGGATATCATTACATTCGGTGACCAGCGTTTTCCGTCAGGCAACTCGTGTGCCTGCCTTGGTAGTGTTACAAGCGCATTCTTGACTACATGCGCATATATGATACAGTTGCCATTCGTTTCGACATCACGCTCCTCTCACCCATAAAGGATGGGTGTGTAGGCGGGTGCGGTATGCGACATTCCGTTTAGAAGAACTTGGAGACGTATTCGACGAGATGCGGCGCTGCTGATGATCAGCCCAAAATACACCTGCCCAGCTCTGGATAAATTTGCTTACAAAAGTACAAGACAACAGCGCTGGCTGCCGTCCACTTGATATCGGACATGGTCTGCGCCTCTGCGGCGGCAAGCTCCTGCTTAGAAGGCTGTGGTGGTGCTGCGTCCATTGTCAGCCAAAATCTGCACCGATAATTCGCCCTTCTCTCTCCCTCTTACATCCCGGATAGGGTTCGACTAACCTCCGAACATGGTTGCTATGTGGTTGGATCCGAGAGAGTTGGGTGTTTAGAGTTTGACTTGAGAAGGCGGAGCTCACAGATGACGTTCACAACGGGCACTTTGATATGCAAAAGTTTGGAGTCGTCGGCGTTTGGGCGCCGGATGCTGCCGACGCGGTCAGGGGGTCACGTGCAGACATATATCCGTTCACGATACTTTGCATTAACCGACTTGTTTGCTTCTCTTGAGGATCTGCTCGCCCTGGCTTGCATGATCGGCAGGAACTCACCTACAGTTGAATCCTTTGATCTTCCATATGCAGGTTGAATTGCTGTCTGCCGCTGCCCTGCAGAAAGGAGAGATGGTTGCGGAGCCCAATCGTATAACAGCAACAGAAAACGCCCAAGCAAGTCTGTCTTCCATGAACGGTATGCACTTTTCCTCTCTAGGTTTACAAAGCGAGTTATCAATGTCAGCGACCATCTCAGATGCGGCATAAAATCCTTGAAAAGAAATGTAATCTTGTCAGATCGGACCGCCTCTCTGGCGCTCTACTGCCCCTGTCTGCTGATGGTTTCGCGTCCGCTATTTTTGTTAGCACGCTTCCCAATCGAATCTCAACCGGGTGACAAGAGTGATCAACGGGACAGTAAGAAATCAGTACTAGCCGTCTGTGTCCTGTTGGTTTCCCAATGCCAATGGAGGCATCTTTCGTATGCGCATTGTCGCGTCACGGGCACTATGCTATAGGCTAGACAACGGACTAAAGTTAACTGCAACCCATGAGACGATCATCATTACACTACATACTAACAGACACAACCACTCTCCTATGTTTAGGAACTCTGAAACAAATCTCGGTATGATTCTGAAGGGTCGATTTAAGGTCTGAACCTAATTGGCCTCGATTGTCATCCCGCCCCTAACAGGGATCAGCTGTGGCAAGCCGCAAGGACATGTCGTCGTTGACATACCCGCGGCCATCCTGCACAACACCAAGCCTGAACGGACCATGCTGCGCCCACAAAATTTATCTTAGATTATTGGCTAATTGCATAGATAGGCATGATCTTCACACCCCGGCTTATATTGTGCTCGGGTCCATGACGCTAACCGGTATGCCCTGGGGTACTCTTTAACGTGGAGTCCCCTTGCACCTAGATGCACGGCTGATATAGATAGAGTAAGCCTCGTCATCGTACAAGTCTATACAAATTCTTCTTCTTGTCACTCCTTTACTTGTTGTTTCAGTGTTTGGAAATGGTCAATCCAACGGCCGTTGTACTCGGCTTGTACTCGACATGCGCACTCGCGCTCAATGCTCGCTATGCTCACGAACCTGCCGACATCGCCGCTCGCGCGGAGTCCCTCGCCCATCCACATGTGAAGCCTCGCCAGCATCTTGTCTCTGAATCCAATTGTGCTCCGTATTGGATGGAAAATATCAAACATCAAGGCATTGCTAGCTTCAATCCAAACCCAAACAACTATACAGTCTTTAGGAATGTCAAGTCGTACGGTGCAGTTGGCGATGGCGTCACGGACGATACCGCGGCTATCAACCGAGCCATCACAGACGGAAACAGATGTGTACCTGGCAATTGCTCGAGTTCTACCAACACACCTGCTGTCCTGTATTTTCCAGGTGGAACATACTTGGTATCTGATGCCATTAAAGACTATTACAACACTCAAGTATGGTACTCATGATCATTCACCAAGACTAATATTGACTAACAACCCCAGATTGTTGGAAACCCCAACTGTCTACCTACCATCCTTGCTGCTGCCAACTTTTCTTCTCCTGGTGGAACAACAATCCTCGATGGTTCTGGCTATGGATCTACCGTCTCTTTCTACCGCCAAATCCGCAATATCATCATCGACACTACAAGGCTACCCACCAACTTCTCAGCTGTCTCAATTTACTGGCCAACCGCACAGGCAACTAGTATCCAAAATGTCGTATTTAACATGAACCCCAACAATGGGACTACGCATATTGGTCTGCTCATCGACTCGGGTTCCGGAGGTTTCATGACTGATTTGGTATTCAATGGCGGACGCCGGGGCTTCCTAGTTGGAAACCAGCAGTTCACTACGCGTAACCTTACATTCAACAATATCGACACTGCTATTGAGATGTTTTGGGACTGGGGCTGGACATACAAGTCTGTGTCTATTAACAACTGCCGTGTTGGATTGAACGTCTCTTCCGGAGGTTCTTCATCACAGAGTATAGGATCCATTACATTGTTCGACAGCGAAATCAAGAACACAGAGGTTGGCATTGCTACTGCCAGGACGGATACTTCTCAGCCTGCTGCTGCTGGAGCCCTGTATCTGGAAAACGTCAAGTTTGACAATGTACAGGCTGCTGTACTTGGCCCTAATGGAACCTACCTCGCAGGATCTTCCGGTTCCGTGGTTGTTGATGCTTGGGCTGATGGGCACCGTTACACTTCTTATGGTGGACCTGATATCAAACGTGGTCATATCGAGCCCACGCAACGACCAGCTGACTTGGTGGATGCCCAAGGAAAGTTTTACGAGCGATCGAAACCTTCTTATGGAGAGGTGCCCTTGTCTCAGTTCCTCAGCGCTCGCGATCTCGGTGCTACTGGAAACGGTCGTACGGATGATACCGCCGCTCTCAATGCTGCTATCCTGAGAGCCAAAGAAGAAGGCAAGATTCTGTTTCTTGATGCGGGATACTACAAAGTCACATCGACCGTTTACGTTCCTCCTGGCTCTATCGTTGTAGGCGAACCGATTACGGCTGTCATTCTTTCTTCCGGTTCTTTTTTCAACAACATGGCAGAGCCCCAACCTGTTCTTAGAATTGCTCTTCCAGGCGAAACGGGCCGAGTCGAGATTTCAGATCTGATCGTCAGTACCCAGGGCCAACAAGCAGGGGCCATACTTTACGAGTACAATCTCGGTACATACGATCAGGAGCCAGCCGGTCTCTGGGATGTGCACGCCCGTATCGGCGGTTTTGCAGGATCAGAACTCCAAACTGCACAGTGCGAGAGGACGCCTAGTAATGTGACGATTACTGAAGGCAATTTGGACCAGGATTGCATTGCTTCATACATGACAATGCACGTAACAAAATTCGGTGCTGGATTGTACATGGAAAACAACTGGCTTTGGACCGCCGACCACGAGCTCGATACCCGCGGTGAAGCCCAACTCACTCTCTATGCCGGTCGAGGTCTACTTGTTGAAAGCATCAACGGACGACTATGGCTGTAAGTTCCCTTCCTCATCCCCCATCCATTACCAAGAAGAGAAAACTAATATTAATCGGAAATAGCTACGGCACCTCAGTCGAACACCACACCCTGTATCAATACCAATTCGTCGACACCCGCAACATCTTCATGGGCCAAATCCAAACAGAAACAGCATACTACCAACCAAACCCCAACGCCACCATTCCCTTCCCCGTAAACCCTTCCCTCTCCGATCCCGTCTTCAACTCCTCCCCTGATCCCTCCGCCCCTCCTTCCACTCTAATCCCCTTATTCGAAACCCCCTCCAACGCCACATCCCCCTCATCCAACTCCACCGCCCCAAGCCCCAACACAGTCTCCGGCTGGGGCCTCCGAATCATCCGCAGCAACAACATTCTCGGCTACGGTATCGGTCTCTACTCCTTCTTCAACAACTACAGCACAAACTGCTCGCGCGTCGATGCTCCGATGGCGTGTCAGCAGCGAATTCTGAGTATTGAGGGCGCGACGTCGACGTATGATGTTAGCTTTTACAATTTGAATACGGTAGGGAGTACGCAGATGATTACGCGGGATGGCGTGCAGGTTGCGGGTGCGGCGGAGAATAACAGTACGTTTATTGATACGGTGAATGTGTTTAGGATTGATGGGTTTGGGGCGTGAGATGGAAGGCTGAAAGGGGGAGTTTGATATGGTTCTTGTGTATAGGTTTTGATTGGGAATTGAGTTCATGTGTATTTAATACACGTCTTTTTACTTCTAGAACCTCAGGGATTTAAATGTTAACAGAGATATTGAAAATACGTTACAAATTCAGCAATCAGCGATTAAAACATGAATCCATTGGATATATAGTGTACAGTATAGGCTTTTCAAGGAAAACCTGACCCAATCTCATAAACAATCCTAAATGCGCAGAGTAACGCCCGCTATGCATTCTCCCGTGTGACCCCCAAGTCGCGCATATGAAACTACTGGCAAATGTCCCTTCCACGTCCAGGATATAGCTGTAATACAAAATCAAGGCAGGCAAGAAGAGAAAAGTAAAAGGTGTCGAGAGACAATGTCTGCTTGGCACGATACCAGCTCAGCGCCTGCCACCACCGCGACCTCCCTTGATCTGCTTCATGATGTCCACATTGGTCGAACGACTTCGGGCATTCTCGTTGAATACAACATTGCTCTTGGGTGCAATGGTGTAGGTGGTTGGGCCAGACTCCATGCGAGCACGCTGGAAAGCACGAGGAGCCTCGAGGGCCTTCTTCCGGCTGGCGGCAATGGCGGCTTGTTGGCTGTTGACAGTCCTGTCGCCCGTATTGATTTGGCTGCAAAAAACATTAGCATACATATGATCAACTTCAAAGACAGGGACATACCTTGGATCGTAGTCGGCCTGGGCAAATTCCTTCTTGCGGTAGTCGTCCGTTCGCCTAAGAATAGGGCGGGTCCAGTCGGTGAAGAGCCGCTCAGCCTGTCGCTTAATGGACAACTCGGGCCTCTTGCTTTTGATGTAGAACATAATAACCTTGCCGATACCCGATGCGACAAGTGTGTCCTTGTTGACGGGTAGTTTCGCCAATGAAGCGAAGAGTTCTTTTTGGATATCGTATGCGGGAAGACTACCATCGCTCAGGGGCTCCAGGAAAAAGCGCACCGACTCAAGCAAGTTCACTTCAGGGTCCACAATAGTGTCTCTCAGGTTGTTCTTGTTCAACAAAGCTGTGACCTCTGGCAAAAGTTTGAGCTTGTGTCGCGCTGGCTCATTGCGCTTTCTGCCTTCGTTGTCGGCCTCGGCGGCTTGCGCCATGCGACGTCGCATCTCTTCGATTTCTTGGTCGGCCATTTGTTCAAGGTCGATTCCATCCTTCTTGCGACGGCGGTTCGAGCTGCCCTTGACGATGCTGTCGATCTGAGCGTTCAGTGCTTTCTTCCTGCCTACAGAAACCGTCAGTACACGCGAGAAGTCGATTCATGTGCTTAAATACTTACGTTCTTCTGGGGTGAGATGCTCGTCTGGGTCGCCTTCTGGGCTTGCGTCCCGTACTCTGCCTGCTTTCTTGGATCGTTTGCTCCGCCTCTCACCCTCTGCAATGTCTCCATCTTCTTCGCCGTCCTTGTTCTTCTTCCTACGCGGCTTGTCTGCCCTTTTTTTCTTCTTCTTGGGCTCCTCGCCTTCACCTGCAGTGCGCTTGCGCTTGTGTACACCAATCTGCTTGACATTGTCCTCATCAATAATCTGGGCCGGGCGCTCGTCGATGGCAACATTGTCGATGTCAAAGTCGCCAAATTGCTCGTCCATCTGGTCATCGTTGAGCGCCTCTGAAAGAACCGACTCGTTGTCCGACAAGCCAGCTTCGACGTCGTCCTGGTCAGGCATGTCTCCCGGTCGGTCTTCCGTCACCTCCATATCTTGGTCTGGGTCTCCGATCGGAGGATTTGGGGTGGAATTCTCCTCGTCGATCTCAGGGCGCAAGGGGTCGGCTGGGTCGTTGCCAGCTTCAGGTAGCGGCGATCGCGAATGCGACTTGGTAAACTCGACGTCCTCCATCGTGTCTATTGGAGCTGGTTTTATCCAAGTTTGGTATCAGTCCAATAGCGCTGGTTCTTGGTGGACGTTTGATAGGTTTAATCGCGGTAAAGGTGGTGGAGGGCGCGAATGGTGGTCAGAATCACCTTCAAAGGAAAGTTGGAGAGGGAGCGCGACTGCCCATGACGCGCGGCGATACTTTTAGCCGAGGCCGGTCTTGGCATGGACCCGACAGGTGGCGTCCGTGCGCGGGTTGGTTCGCGGCTTGCTGCTGCCAACGCCTTGAGCCGTTGCCCTCCGTCTTTGTCCTACTCTCTCTTGCCTGACCACCGCCCTCAGGCCCACGACGCCATCCGCCATTCTCAGCGCAACGAGTAATTCACGCAAAATACGCTTGAATTTCACCGCTGCTTCATAAATAAGCAGCAGCTCACGATACCGGCAGCACTTTTTACAGACCTTGGCGTTGTTATCGCAGCATCGCTGGTGAACCGCTCCAGGGTCTTGTTGACGACCGCACAGCAGTCGCGCACTGTTTCCAGACACTTGGATTGAAGGAGGGAGGATACAGACATAAGGAGGATTGCAGTAGCTGGGGGAGAGCGAGTTTGTTACTGCCTAGCTGTACCGGCGCAGTCTACACTGCGTCATTTGGCGCGGCCATAGCTAGTATCAACAAGCACTGTCATTACGTGTGTTCGTCGAGAGCGAGGAAGCATATTGTCTATCTTGTTCATCTGGCATCGACATTGGCAGTGTTGGTACTTTCTGATCGAAACGCGAGCCGCTTACCCTGTCCTCTGCGCGCGACATTACACCCTGACACAGCACATATTCTTCTTGCTCTAACCCAAAGCATCCTTGCCCATTATGTCTCTCCCAGCAGCTGAAGTAGCAGCCGATTTTCGGGACGCACTGCAAGACTTGAGGATGAATAGCAGGCCCGAAATTAGCAATCTAACCCTCATCGCCAAAGAGAATACAGAGTACGCTGAAGCTATATCCAATGAGCTCCAGAAACATATCCAATCGGTGAGTCTGGAATACATTACTTGCTGGAGTGATTTCATATTCTCCTCTTGTTTTCGTCATGCTTTTGATACTGGTGACTGATTGCAATAGACTCGTCCTGAATGGAAGCTTCCCGCTCTTTACGTGCTTGATTCCATTGTCAAGAATGTCGGAACCCCATATACTGTTTACATCGGTCGCAACCTGTACCGAACATTCATGGATGCTTATCTGGTCATGGACCAGGCCACCCGCAAGAATATGGAAGGCCTGCTCAAGACGTGGAAGATGCCTGTGCCCGAGTCTATGGATCCACGCCCAGTGTTCTCAGCCGACGTGACGCAAGATATCGAGAACGCACTGGCTAAGTTTCATGCAGCTCAACAGCAGGTCCGACCGCAACATGCGCTTCCGCCTCGTCCTCCATCGCTCAACGTGGCTTGGAGAGGTACATCAACGCCGCCGCAGAATGGTCCCCGTTATGCTGCCCCCAATGACCCGCGTGCTCGACCGGTAAGTCTTCGTCCCTGGGATCATACTACCAAATGCTAATAGCGCAAATGCAGTCATACCCATCGACCCCTCAATATGGAACTACAGCACATGCCCCTACACCCCCGGTGGCCTACGCGCAGCCTCAGCAGCCTCCTTCGCCCATGTCGTCCATTGATTTGGCTGGACTAAAGGCGGAAGTCACTCAGCTAATTAGCACTACACAGAACACATTTGCTCAAAACCCAGCTGATGCAGCCCTGCGTACGAAGCTTTCGGCACTCTTATCTCTCAAGCAGATTTTGGACACACAGACTCTACCGCCACAACAACTGGAAGCTGTACGTCAACAGATTCGAGCCCTAGCACCTCCGCCCGCTCCAACGCCCTCGTTTGCACCGTCTACACCAGTATATCCTCCGCAGCAGACAGCGGCACCCGGTTACCCTGCTCAGTTTCCCGCCGTGACTGCTTCGCCAGTCAATGTTCCACCAAATGTGGCACAACTTCTTGCGGGCTTTATACCACAGTCGACACCACAACCTGCCCCGACCCCGACCCCACCAGTTCTGAACCTAGCAGAATTGTTGAAGCGTGTATCATCGCCTGCACAATCGAGTTCTGTACCAGCTCCAGCTCCATTCCAGCCACCGTTCCAAGCATTCCCACCGCCTATCTCTACCCCAGTACCCGCGCCCCAATCCGCCCCTCCAGCACAGTCTGCCACACCAACCACCAACTTGGCTGCGTTGCTTGCACAATTCAGCAAACCTGCTGCTGCGCCACCCTCAGTCCAGCCTACGCCTGTTCAAAGCACTCCTGTACCTCAACTTCCATTGCAACCTGCGGCCCCCCCACCAGCCCTTGGCAGTGCTGAGTGGCTTCTCAAAGCCCTGAGCAGTGTATCGGGTCCCACGCCTGTGAATGGAGTACCTAATCCACTTCAGCAAGGAACTGAACAATCAGTAGCGCCGGTTGGTTTGTTGGACCAAATCGAGCTCACTACCGCATCGATGAAGAAACCCCGTCTTCACCTTATCTCCCATCTGTACGAAGCCAAGCCCAACATCTGCGCCACTTGTGGTCGTCGGTTCGAAAACACCGCTGAGGGAAAAGAGAAGAAAGCTCGTCACATGGACTGGCACTTCAAGGTCAAGGACCCAGATGCGGCCAAACGAGGTGTACATCGCAGCTGGTATATTCCTGAGAAGGAATGGATTGAATATCGCGAACTTGACGAAACCGCCCCCAACCAGTCCAACCACCCCTCTTCTGGCAACAACGCGGCCAAGCCAAAGAAGCAGACCAAGGACCGGTATGTCAGCGTTCCGCAGGATGTGACACTTCAGCAAGCACCTTGCCCGATCTGTCAAGAAAAGTTTGAGACACAATGGAACGTGGAAGCGAATGATTTCGTATGGATGGACGCCCTGAGTGTGGGCGGGAAAGTGTATCATGCTACATGTTTTGAAGAGTACAGCAAGGGAATTGGTATTGAGATGCCTGGCACGCCAGACTCGGTGCTTGGAAAAAGGAAGGCCGATCTTGGAACGAATGGAGAGGGCAAGAAAGTCAAAGCCTATTAGATGTAGCTTTCTTTTTTTCCAAAGATGGCTGTTACCAGTGATTATTCTTTAATGCATAGCGTGGCGTTGGAGTGGTCTATTTTAGCTCTTGTTACAACTCAGTATTATCATGGTTACGGGCAAGCGTCATGGATACAGAATCAAAATTTTAAACAATTTTTAAAATCCTCTTCGATTCTGGGAAAGTTCTCTTCGTTTGTTAAGTGTGGGATTGGAGGTTATATAGTGCTATGTTAGTAAGTTGTCTTTGTAAACCAAGTGTAGAATTCAAGGCTATACGGTGCCATCTTAGAAAGTTGTCTTTAGTTTACTAAGAGTGAGACTAGCGCGTGTATGGTGCTATAGTGGGGTCGCGTAGTGACCTTTCTTCAGAAATATTATTTTACTACAAAGCTTAGGGATTTGTACGATCGAGAGTTTGCTTTTCCCTCTCTACAACTATACAAATATCTAATTTCTAAAAAAGAAAACTCTTTAGTAGTATTATTGAATTTCTTTTCGATATCTAGATATAGAAGAATTTTAGTACTGAAGATGATTTCTTTATTTCTTTATAATTCGCTACGATAACTAATCTCATAAGCTAACCGTATATATATTTAAAGAATATTCGAATATGTCTTGCTACTTATATTACGTAGTATTTCCGCATATATTTACAGTTACTAATCTATAATCCTTTGTTCTTTCTTTCTAACTAATCAACTTCACCCGGTTTGTCTCAGCAGTATTCCGGCTCCTCCTCGTTCTCCTCATGCTGTCCTGGATCTTCCTCCATGTTCACCGGGGCATTAGAGTCTCTTTCTTCTTTTTCTGCCTTGAACTTCTTCGTCTGTCCAGCATCCTCAATAGCAGATTTGTTGCGGCGTTTACTGGGTGTGGAGCTTTTTCGTTCTCCGTCCTTTTGCGTATAGGGTTGAACTGGGAAACTAGTCTTCTCTGCACCTGCGATCTCCTCAAGATCTTTAGGATACTTTCCCAAGACCATACTCTTGGGGATTTCGGCCAGATCGTCACGGATAACATCTCCTGTATAAACGGTAATCTTGTTCCCGGCATTATCTTTGACCTTTGTGTGTTTGGTCGGTCCCTCCCAGGTGAGGTATCTGCCAGTTCGACGGACGTCATCATTCAATTGAAGAACAACAATTTTTGTCGTGAAGGCAAATTCTATAGTAGTAGCTTATTCTTTTGCTTTCGTGTTCTGGGAAGTCTCACACAATGTACATGTCTTGAATGCATGATGTAGATATGCATCGAACCCGGTACCACCTTCAACTAGGTGATTGGTGTTGCATTTCCAGGCCTTTTGGTTTTCCTGGACTGGCGTGCCAGAATAGTCTAAGATATACCATACGTCACCCTTCTCAAGGAAGTTCTCCCACTTTTTGACTTTCTTCGGGTCGTTAGACTGAGGCATTACTGGCTGTACTAGGCTAGCTGAAGTACTATCGCCTTTCGCTGTACTAGAGTGAGTGTTAGTTGCGCTGGACTGTTCTGAAATCAGCTTTGGGTTGGCGGGCTTGTTGTCGAGTTCCGTCCCAGTTTTTGTAATACACTTATTGTCACATAATGATTATATAACATGACTATGCATATAGCCGGACGGGAGTTACTCCCCGATAGTTTTAGATAATAACAATCCGATCAATCCATAGCACTCGCGCGCCTCCACCTTATCGTGACACTTATCGTACATATCTTCCATACACGTTAAAAACCCCTTCTGTTTTGTGATTTCTGTCAATTGGGGATGGATCTTGTCGTTAATCTGAAGACTTCCTGGAAACTTTACAGGTGCAAATTCCATGTTCAAACCTTTGGTCAACTGGTGGATGTCTTCCCAGATCGTGGCAGCATGTCCTTGCTGCGTGATGCGAACCCCTTTCTCCATCTTCATTGCTCTAAGCGGCCTAAAAAGGTATAGTATATATACTGCATAGTGTGCACGTACAACTAATAGCTTAGAAAGTTGAAAAGAAACTAGTTCTGGCACCGAACTATTCTTGAAAAAATAGGCATATATTTTACTTGTTGAGGTGAAGAGATGCACAGTCAATGTCATGTATCGCTGAATCATGCGGGTTTTGAAATCCTTCCTGTATATGCACGGTCATACATTATAGATTTCTTCACAACGTAAGTGAAGAAGTAGTACAAAGACGTACGCTTTGAGGACATAACAACAACATGAACAAAGGGATGAAAACTGGAGTGAATTTCCAGATCTGCCTCGACTAAGAAGGTGGGGTGTGGTGTTTGAGGCAGGAGGCCAGGCAGCATATCGACGTCACCGCGCCAAGGTGACTGCCAACTGCCAGGCATAAAAAGGCCTTCCCCGCCCGCGTCTTTCTTCTCTTCTCTTCTCCTTTCTTCCTCAAGCCCAACTGGCACGATGAGTGGTTACATGTTCCAAGTCACAATTTACGACCCACCATCATGAGCGGTAAGTCGCAACACGCACTAAGCTACAATTGCCCCATGCCCTCGCCTCCCCTCCCTTTGCTCTGTTTGCTGTTGCTCACATCGCTCATGTCACTTCCCCTTTGAGCACTTGCTAACGAATAACAGGACAATACGGTAGTCCAAGTGAGTTCCTTCCCCGTCCCACCTTGCTACTCCACACTACCCTTTGGATATTATGCTAACATAGTCATAGGTCTCGTCTTCAATTTCGGTGTCGTATGTTCATCTTCTTTCTTTTCTCTCCCATCATCTTTCACTCATCATTCTGCATTTGGGTAGTTGGCTAACGTTGTTCTAGAATGCAAGCGGAGGACGCGGTGGAGGACGCGGCCTTCCAAAGGCGAATGCCGTTTGTAAGTCAAGTATTCATTGTTGTTGTTGTGGTTATACTAACAGTTAGTAGCTGTCTAAAGTCCGGTCACAGTGCCCCTCAGGGCAGCCCGTCTAAGGCAAGCTAGAAGTTGATGCCCCCTCCCAAGGGGGTTCCCACACTGTCATCACCGGTACCTGTGTGAAAACAGTGACTTTCGGGAAAGCCCACCTCCCCGCCACCCGTCGGGGTGCGTGGGCATCCGATAGTCAAGCCCAGTTGTTCTTCGATGCCGCGGTTGCTGCTGCTGTTGCTGCTACCACCACCACCACCACCACCACCACCACCAACACCCCCGTGGCCCCCGCGGCCCCCACACCCACTCCAGCCGCTACTGCCGCTGCCGCTGCTGCGCCACGCGTCCGGTCTCGCGCCCGCTCTCTCTCATCTTCAGATGGTGGAATTTTGGAGGAATTTTGGAGGGTTTCAATTTACAATCATCCAAGGACGTAGATGTGGTTTGTCCTACCATGCTATAAGTAGCTCATCAAATCGACTCCACTACGATGATCCCGTGCACCATCATGGTTCAGGCTCATATCTTGTCTTCCCCAGTTGTTTGTTTCAATCTAGCCTTAAAGGAAGCCACTATTAATCTGCCAATATAATAAAAGACTGATATAGGCTTAAGAGAAGAAAGTTCTTCATGCTAAATAAGGAGCGCCCAATCAAGGATTAGGGATCTGCGTCATTCAAGGACGTGGTAGTCCACCACCCACAGCTGTTGAGCAGCGCCCTTCGGGTAGCCCGTCTTAGACGGGCTGGGAGTTGACAGACCCCTCCTTGGGGTGTCCTCCCGCTGCCCAACGACTGCATTGACAACTTGAACTTTCTTGATCACGCCATTCATGATCCAGTGAGTCTACGTTCGCCCTTGTTATGGTCTATTTGGGTAGTTGGCCAACATCGTCCCAGTCTCTTCTTGGACCACCTCCATTCTGTGGTTGCTGCGGACACAACTACAGCAAATGATTCTACAAGTGATCAACCTGCGCCACTAACTGAGGCAGCTGCTACCCGAGTATCTGTAGAGCTCAGCATCAGCACGAGCAGTGCATCTAAGGTCGCGGCCGTTGTGTAGTATGTGATCGGACTGCGGATATGTATTGATGTTGCCTTTTGGAGTATATAGATACCTTCTTCAGTCAATTCTTTGGCAACGATTAGATTTCAGGTTTGCTCCACCAGCTCGGTTGCGGGTCACCCCTTGAGCTTGATCACGTATTGTGCCACATTGGTTAAGCAATGAATTCACTATGCAGCGTGTATGTATGAAGGCTTCCCATGATCACTGCTACATAGAGTAAGGTGGGGGTGGAACATGTAGGTATTTATCATGCTGTTTATGGCATGGCAGGATCATCACATCGTGCTCAAAATATTAAAGAGCGCGACTCACAGCTGCTGAGATAGAACGAGTTGAAGACAATAGGCTGTTAGGGCTAAAGCATTTACTATGACTTGACTCGAATCAGATTATCTGTTTGGCATAAAGCTGATTAGATTATTTTTCTTAGAAAAGAATGGCAGGCCACATCCCAACTGGTCAGAATCTTTAGCACCACCGAGCTTGATTGGCGTTGATCTTCATGTCCAGGCATGATATCCTTGGCCTGGAGCCCCTGTGAAGCCACGCCGAAACGGACATCATAAGACTTATTGATGCGGCGGTACACGTCAATGACACAGATGCCCCAAGCCCCCGTCGGTTGTGGGTGGTGGACTACACGCCCTTGGATGACATAGATGCCTTAAGCCTTGATCGGACGCTCCTTGTTGGGAATAACGAATCTTCGTCCGTCAAGCCTCTATTGGCCTTGGGTCATATCGGCGGGTTTGATGGTGGCGAGTCGACCGAATGTGGACGACACGCTTGTTGCCTTTGCTGCTGAGTTTGGTGGGACGGCCTTGTTCTTCGTCGAGATCAACAGTGATGCGGGTGTCGTTACGATCTGCTAGATGCCCTTGCTACCGGGTTTCGTGAGACAACTTTGGTGTAGTCAACTCACGCACTCTTCTGCCGGACTTCATGAGTGGATTGTGATATACATATCATAATACATCAATATGTGTACCAATGCACTTGAAGCAGGCTATGCAAGACTTCCTCGACACGTCATGTTTGTTAAACGAGGACATGTGACTAATATGCTTCTTGCCACTGGCGACAGCCCTCTTCTTTATCGAGGTCGATGGTAATGAAGAATGGGAAAGTCACAAGCAATGTTGATAATGCGTAGGCTGGAAACGTCATTGGTTGAACAAGAAATGCTGATTCTTCATCTAAGATAGACTACAGGAAGCCGCATGTCAAAACATTCGCTCATAATCCCGAATTTTCGGATGTATATCTTTTGTACAAAGTGAGACTACCAGCGAACTGCCCTAGACACGATGGCCGACTCTTCACCCACCACAAAAGTCCGTCTATGACTTCTCGAGATCAGCGAGAATCTTCTCTCCCTTGGCGCGAGCGGAAGCGAAGTCACCAACCATGTAGAAAGCACCTGTAATTGTTAGCTCAGCTTGAATTCATGATTGTAGATGGTGGAATAACGTACCCTCGGGAAGGTCATCACCCTCACCAGACAGGATAGCCTTGAATGAGTTGATGGTCTCCTTGAGGTCGACAAGCTTGCCCTCAATACCAGTGAAGACCTGGGCGACAGCGAAAGGCTGGCTCAGGAAACGCTGGATCTTACGGGCACGCTCGACGGTAAGCTTGTCAGCTTCCGACAGCTCGTCCATACCGAGAATGGCAATGATATCCTGGAGCGACTTGTACTCCTGGAGAATCTGCTGGACGCGGGTGGCGGTCTGGTAGTGCTCGTCACCAATGACACGGGGGTCCAACATACGGGACTTGGAGTCAAGAGGGTCGACAGCGGGGTAGATACCCAACTCGGAAATACCACGGGACAAGACAGTGGTGGCGTCCAAATGGGCAAAGGTGGTGGCGGGAGCAGGATCAGTCAAATCGTCAGCGGGGACGTAGACGGCCTGGACGGAGGTAATGGATCCCTTGGAAGTGGTGGTAATACGTTCCTGCATGACACCCATGTCAATGGCGAGGGTGGGCTGGTAACCGACGGCAGAGGGAATACGACCAAGCAGAGCAGACACTTCGGAACCGGCCTGAGTGAAACTATAATTTGTAAGCCCAAATGCCGCGAAAAGAGGGTAGTTTAATTGAATTTTACCGGAAGATGTTATCAATGAAGAGGAGCACGTCCTGGCCCTCCTCTCGGAACTTTTCTGCTACGGCGAGACCTTGTAGGTGTTAGTAAAGATGTTTCTTGAGTTATCATTGTAGTGCATAGTAGTGAGAGAGGAAGGGAAAACGTAGGTGCAGCTGCCAGTGCGACATATGAGAATAATGGAAACATGAAAGTACATGACGTCGTGTCCGCCAGGGTGGTTTCTGATGTATTGATATGTTGATAGAAAAGGCCACTTACCAGTCAGAGCGACACGGGCACGGGCACCTGGGGGCTCGTTCATCTGACCGAAAACCAGGGCGACCTTGGATTCACCGTCGAGTTGAATGACCGAGGTCTCCTGCATTTCGTGGTAAAGATCGTTACCCTCACGGGTACGCTCACCGACACCAGTGAAGACGGAGAAACCACCGTGGGCCTTGGCGATGTTGTTCTGTCTCCTCGTTAGCAAATGTCGAATCCGTAAGCATTGCATGTTCTTACAATCAGCTCCTGAATGAACACAGTCTTGCCGACACCAGCACCTCCGAAAAGACCAATCTTTCCACCACGAGCGTAGGGAGCCAAAAGGTCGACAACCTTGATACCAGTGACGAGGACCTCGGCGGAGGTGGATTGCTCAGTGAACTCTGGGGGGTCGGCGTGGATGGAAGCGTAGGTATCGGTCTTGATGGGACCGCGCTCGTCAATGGGGTCACCAGTGACATTCATGATACGGCCCAAGGTGCCATTTCCGACCGGTACCATGATGGGGTTACCAGTGTCGACGGCCTTGGCACCTCGAACAAGACCCTCGGTACCGTCCATGGCAATGCATCGAACAATGTTCTCACCCAAATGTTGCTATGCTGTGTCAGTCCTTCCTATTTTAGGCATCGGGTGCTTGGCGCCTTACAGCGACTTCGAGGACGAGTTTCTGGTCACCGTTCTGAGTTGTAATGGCATTGAGAATAGCAGGAAGCTGCTCCGTATCGAACTTGACTGGAATTCGTAGTCAGCGGATTCGTTCTCAATGCAGATCGCAACGAAGCTCTTCCATCTATACAGGAAAAACTTTTCGCAGCGACGGGAAATGGAATCGGGTACCGTCGACGACTGCCCCGACAACGCTGTGAATCTTGCCCTCCTTTACTGCATCAGTAGAGGCGAAGCGGGTTGATAGAGCGGGTGCGAAGCTCTTCTTCATGGGCTGGAATGCGCTGCGGCGGATGGCGGGCCTGCGCATGGAGGCGCGGAGCGCCTGCTGGATCCCACTATCGGAATTGGCGTCAGCCCATCTCAATTCATCGTCAATTGGTATCAATGGGTCCTCGGCTTACCTCTTCAGCATTGTAAGACGTGTGATGGACGTGGTGATGAGTGGAGAGAGGGTGGTTGTTAGAGGAAAGAGCTTCTCAAAGCTCGAGAGGAAGGAACGGAATGGGTCTGTGCGTCGCCTAGTGCCTACCCGGTTAACCCCAGCCCTGCATACATCATCTCACCTCTGATTTCAATCTCAATTGACGAGGACAACGCTTTAAGAATATCGGCAAATTCCGACTCTCTGTTGTTCTTGTCGCCATTATTAGGTGCTCTGATGGGGCGCATCGCCTCATTCATGTCTCCGGCCCCTTGAGCACTATACATTGTGGATTTTTTTAGCGCAGAATGCGATGAAGTATTGCAAAAGTATACGTTGTAAGGACAGAGCAATCGAAACCTTGGATACATGGGTAAAGATTCGAATAAACTAGTGACTAGATCACTAGTCCTATAATAGGATACTAGTAACGTAATTACCAGTAAATCGTATAGCAGTATGCTAGCATAGCGGTATGCTGCCAATCTTGTGGCGGGGTACTAAGATACCTAGATTCCTATAGTCTTGTGAATCTTTTTATAGTGCATGACATTCTAAATGTTATCTTGTCGCAGTGCACGCATATGTCAGTGATGATGTGTTCATTGTGTATTATTCAACGGGTGTAGGGGTGTCGAGCCACGAGTTTTACTATGAAGGATACGAGTGCCTTCACCTATGCCGTCTTGTAGGCAGTCGGATGTATGAGGAGCTAGGATCGAAGAGATGAACTAGATAGGCTGAAAGCTTATGGAATTGGATGATCATCTATCGTGTATGAAGGGTCTCATCTCATCCTCTAGACTTGGATGATGGTTTTTATCTGAGAG
This sequence comes from Bipolaris victoriae FI3, assembly GCF_000527765.1. NCBI lineage: Eukaryota > Fungi > Ascomycota > Dothideomycetes > Pleosporales > Pleosporaceae > Bipolaris > Bipolaris victoriae. The sequence continues at coordinate 33,042 of NW_014575389.1, forward strand.
TCACTAGTAACACTATAAACTAATATGATAGTAATAATAACCAGATAACTATTGATATACTAAGATTCTAGTAAGATGGATACTAGCAATCTTGTAGTAGTATATCACCATAGCGGCATGCTATTAATTTCGTAGTGGGGTGCCAAGGTCCCTGGATTTATATGAGCAGTCTATTGTAAATCTATTCTATGATGATTCCATTTGAAGACCACCTGACCAATTTGCGGGTAGTATAAACTAGAGTTTCGATCCAGTGCAGATAGTCTACCTTCACTGATGAACTACATCCTAGCGGGGTTTTCTTTTGGCTATTGTCTCTCTTAACTGTGAGTTGTTGCAGCATCCCGAGGCATAATCAACACTAAAATCTGGCAGTATTCATCAAACTCAACTGTGTAAAGTGCGCTTGAGACAGGGCTGCAATGCAACCAAGACTATGCACAGTGCGTGCTAGTCGACTCTTCAAAGATTAGGTGACATCTACAATGCAAACGACATTATGCTTGATTTCAATAGAATTCCCAGAATAGAAGTAGTGAGAAAGGCGTGAAGTTAAGTAAAGAGAATGTCACGATAGGAAGCCCAAGTGTACACTGAGTAGCTGGATGGGATTGAGAGACGATAAGTATACCGTCTAACAGAGCACTGGTGAGAGTTTCCAAATACAAGCAATCACATGGCGTATCTCTCATGCTACAATGTTCGTAACACCTGGTATCCGCAGCAACAAAGTAAAACATCTGAACCTCTCCCTCTCTCCCTCTCTTTCACTTGTGATACATTAGCCTCCAACCCCACACACTTAACCTCCCAACCCAACCAAAAAGCTATTTCTTTTTACTAAATCACATCGTTAGTAAGAGACGAGATTACTAAATTATGTGGTGTGTAACACAACGCGAAATCATCTCATCTTACCCATTTTCCGCGGCCGAGCTGAGTATCGTCGCCACCACCGACTCAGAGTAATATTAATCAGCTTCTTTTTTTTCACGTGATATGCGGTTGAGGTTTTTTCGTGTTATTGAATACGAAGCGCGGCCGTTGAGATTATTCCCACGGACGGGGCCGAAATGTGTGTTGTAGTTTGGATGAGATGGGAAAGTGAGAGAGTTAAGTAACAATCTCCTTCTCCGAAATTGTGTTCACATCGAGATGGCCGTCTACTTATTCCTACATGGCTGCAAAACTCACTAATAAAAGAAGTATTAGCACAAGTTCTCTCATTAGACGATAAAATATCACATGTATTGTGTTTGGTGTTGTTTTCCTTTACTTGAAGTATCTTGTCTGGTGTATCACTCAAGATATGATAATAAACTCCCCGCAATCTAATGTCACCAAATGAGGACTATTGAATACGTACAAAAAAGTCCAGTTGCAAGTAATATATGTCTAGAAGCACTGCTGATAGTATGCTCGAGAAGTAACGTAAGTTCATGACGTTGTAGCTCAGTGATAGATCACCAACCATCTTCAAGCTTTACTTCACTAGTGATGCTTTCAACTGATCAGCACACATGCTGCTGAACCAGGACCCTTGTCTCCTGCACTCGCCTTGATCACGGTTCATTTGGGTATTTCTCTAACAATGTTCTGGAATGGAAGTGCTAGTAGTGATGGCCGTGATCGTCGTCGCCCGAACAGGCATGCTCGAAGCTGACATAGGTTGAAATTCAAGCACTCATTCTTGTTGCAGTATTTATGCTAACATATCCTAATTACTTCCAATTCGGACACCATGTCTTGGAGTGCCCGTGAAGGCAGCCCGCCTGCTTGCCCGAGTGTCCCCACCGCCCTGGCTGGCTCAACTGTCCTTCGGGACGTGTGGTCTCTGTACAGTAGAGCTCAGTGGTTCTTCGATGCTGCCGTGGCAGCAGCAGCAGCCATCACACCGGCCAGCAGCGTCGATTCTGTTGCGCCATACGCCCGCTCCGTTCTTTCTTTAGTCCTCGCTCTACATGGCTTATTTCACAATGCCGAGTGAAGTGTAAGTGGAATGCATGTATGTTATTTGAATACGGCTTTCACCTAGTGCAATCGTGTTGTGATTTTGGCTCTAAAAATTATGAGTTGACTTTTTTTTGTCCCTGTTTGTTATGTCATGTATCAGATCAATCATCTCAGGAAATAATGACAGGCTATACCCCAACCTGCCGGAATCAGGTATCAAAAAATTAACTTTGCAGTTAGGGTAAACGGATTCGAATGAATGTTAGCGAGACCCTCGCTCGAACCCTAAAAATTGTCCAGTAAGAATGTGTACACATCTCGATGCGTATATGAGAATTAGGCACAGCTCTATTAGGTACAACAACCAAAATACGGTTGCGACGAAGGCAGCAGTACAGCGAACTAACAATTCGTAATCGTGCAAGCAAGTAGATGTGGTTACTGGCTTGAATCGCTGGCTTATTAGCTTACTGTATATATCGGAGCTGCTTTTGTACATAGGGTAGTGCATGATGGTTCAAGTGCTTTTCTCGTCGCAGTGCACTGTATATGATAGTGATGATGTATTCATTGTGTACCACCAGTATCAACTGAGCTTTCATTTCAAGGGGCTGTTTTCATGCATAAGAAATGTTTCTGGCGTGACACGGTAGTTACTACCGTAGTTACAAAAGACGAGGAGAGTAGCTATCCTAACTTGCCCGAGCAATCTCACTCAAATGCAGAGGCGATATCCCCAAGTTCGATTAATGATGTCACTGTTTATTCGGCTAATCTGTTGCTCACAACACCAATTCTGCATGTAGAAACAAAGTGGAAATCATCATATAAAAATTGAAAGCCTCTAGATTGGATACAGGGAGGACTATTATGATAGCGACTGCCGCTCGGATGGCTTTCGATCTTGTGATGTGTGACACAGACAGTACCAAGCGGGAATTTGACCAAAGGAAAATGTAGTATCGGTATTGGTATGATTGCTGTGAAGCACCTAATCAGGTTATTTACTCATCGTTGATCTTCTGGTTAGTTGGCACGTCCTTCTCAGACTTGCTCTGGATCAGCATTCCCTTGTAGCCAGTAATGGGCTCACTTCCTTGAGCCTGTAAAAAATGTCAGTATCGTCACAGACGAATTGAGGCTCTCAAATAGCAAAGTTACGTACCTTCAAGTACTCCTCAGAAGCCTCTTGCCATTCCTTGGTCATGGTACGGGGTCGGACAGGGTTGGCAAACATGCGGGTCACGGCAAAGATGGCAATGGCACCGGCAATGACTGCGGAGGAGAGGAGGAAGACGTTGCGGCCCTCATCCGGAGGCGGGGGTCGGCGGGGACCGTGGGGGCCAAAAGCAATGTAGTAGGCTGTAAAAAGAGAAAATGGTCAGAACAATGCCTTTGTGATGCTTTCCAATGGTTTGGGATGACTTGAGGTTGGGCACACCCGATGCCGCGGGCCAAGTTCGGCTATCTCGATCAAAACACGAGATACGTCATACAAGGCCATGCAACATGCAGTTACGCGAAATGGCAATGTACGTACCAGCCTTCTTTTCTTGCATGGTCAACTCCTTCCAGTCAGTCTTCATGCGGTCCCTAAGCGTCATCCACAAATCGGCCTGCTCCTGAGGGGGCATATCTTCCCATCGCTTCTCAATGTTGGCGAGCGTCGGGTTGGAGATGGCGTGTGCCTGGCGGGACTGCTGAAGCTGGCAAGCTACCGGGGCAGCTCTGGGGAGAGCTGTGCGTGTCGCGGCGGATGGAATGACGATGGTCGAGCTCCTCGAAGCGCGGGCGATGGACGAGCGAAACATGGCGGCGGGTGGAGTGGAGAGTGTCGGAAGATGCAAAAGAAGGGAGGGAGATTCCCGTCGAGGGACCTAGAGGTGCCAATGGATCGTGGTGGTGATGGAGTCGAAGGTGGGCCAGGAGAGCTGTCTTGCAAAATGCGGTTTGCGAGAGGAACGCCAAGGTGGTGGAACGATCATTTCGCTGTGGCCCGAGCGCCTCATCGACCAATGAGGGTTTCAGCGTTAGCTTTCCGAGCGACTTGCCCCAGCTTCACCATATACCATTGCAACGGCTTTTGCGCATCGCAATGAGGCTCAATTGCACATGGGTACGAGACGATAGAAACTACGAGTTTTCAAGGATTTGCGTTGCGAGCCCTTGCCGCGATTGCCGAGCGGTTCTCGATTTGACAATGGATCAAGCGAGACATGCTGCATCTTTGCTTTCTAGGGCGATAAGGCGTGAGACAAAGATTCACTTGTCCAAGCTACGTAGGGGCAAAGCGATTTATGTATTAGACTTGCTTGGATCTCACATAGTCTCTTTCCGTTAACCTTATTGTTGGGTACCTCAGTGAGCATATAACGTGTGTACGAAACGCTCGCAAATTCGCTCAATGGCGGGGTAGTAAGACGAGATACAATATAGTAGAGCAGCCTGTGCTTCCTCCAGAACCACAGCACAGAGCATTACAAGTACAGGCTAGAGTCTGTCGATAAGCTTTTACCTTTTGCTGGAAAGCATTGCAGTCAACATTCCTGCCCGTGTGCAAGCGTCGCAGGTCCTATATGATGCCAGTGATAGGAGTAGTCGAGTCGCATTGATTTGATCCACCACCTTCAAAGTGTTACTGAACGGTCATGGTTGTACTCAAAGATATACCCAAGTCACCTAGCCTTTCTATTCCAAAAACCCTACCGATGACAGAGTCGTATAGAGGTGCACAACCAGATACCAATCCCGTGATCGGAGCAGAGGCGGGACAAGCGCTACTAGTAGTATGACACAAAAGCTCCGAGCTCAAGCTTAAAGCTCCAGCTTCAAGCAAAGCTCCCACTCCAGCGCCAATATGCTTTCGCACCCCAGCTCATGAATGCAGCAACTTCGATTTGCAGCGAATCACCATAACACCGGACGGCGGCAGCGTGGCGGGCTTCAGGACCCCTAAAACATAATGCAATATGCGTGTCGAACCCCGTCCCGGCCGCGGATACGCCACGCCTCATCCTAACCCAAGGTCGGCTTTGGCTGGTGGGGAGAGTGTCGGTGGTCACACATAATGTTCGCCTCGCCTCCCCACGAACCGGTGATCCGTTGTGGCCGTGGTGCACTCTTGGTTTTGCCTTATCGAATGACCAACAAAAGCTTTTGCCCATGACGGCGGCGGCGGCCAGCTGTGCCGCGTAAACGTGCTCTTGACCACTCGCTCTGATTACAAGATCCACGTACACTTCTTTCGTAAGCGTTTCGCTTCAATGATTGCGCAGCGCGGCGTGGCGTGTCTTCTTCACCGGCGTCTAGCCACAGGCCGGTATATTGCTCTGCGGCATATGCATGAGGCTGTAAGTTTCACGACGGCATCAAGGTACTTGGCGTTGAGCCACGAGCATGTCGCGAGGTGGTTGATGTAGCATTGGCTAGTGTACCACTTGACCAAAAGGTACTCAGCCTGACCTTCACGCCCTCCGGTGCACTCCGCGGCCTCGAATCGTGACTACCCTTGGCCGAGGTTGCGATTCTTCTGCCGTATCTGACAATGATCCAACCCGGCCGGGTGTGTGTGGGAGGGCGCAAAGCGTGTAATTGGGTCTAGGCGTGCGCTGCATGTCCGATTGCAGAAAAAGAACTACTAAAACTCTGTGACGTCCTCAGGGCTGGTAGCTATTTAGCTTGCCCCTCCCTCACCCCACCTAGCTCAAACCCAACAAAACACAGCACCGACCACAAAAATCTGCCTCTTACCACCTGCTCATCACCTCGTCTCATATATAAAGCAGTGAGCCCAGCCCCATTTCCATTCCTCAATTCAAGTCTATTAACTCTCACACAGCATTACTCTCAGTTCAACATGGTCGTCAAGGTATGCTCCCTTGTGTACCCCGCCCGGCCCAGACGCGTGCCATTGACACATCTTCACAGGTTGGTATCAACGGCTTCGGTCGCATTGGCCGTATCGTCTTCCGCAATGCGTAAGTACCCTTGGGATTGATCCATTTCACGCATATCAAAGCTGACCCCGTCTCTCAGCATCGAGCACAACGACGTCGACATTGTCGCCGTAAACGACCCTTTCATCGAGCCCCACTACGCTGTAAGCACTCTCTCAACCTGGAACCTTTCATCAGAGCAAGCATTCGCTTCGGCCTGACGCACTGGTACCATTCTTTTGATGAGAACATGCAGACTGACGTATACACAGGCATACATGCTCAAGTATGACAGCACACACGGCCAGTTCAAGGGTGACATCAAGGTTGACGGCAACAACCTGACCGTCAACGGCAAGACCATCCGTTTCCACATGGAGAAGGACCCCGCCAACATTCCATGGAGCGAGACTGGCGCTTACTACGTCGTCGAGTCCACCGGTGTCTTCACCACCACCGAGAAGGCCAAGGCCCACTTGAAGGGCGGAGCCAAGAAGGTTGTCATCTCTGCTCCTTCCGCTGACGCCCCCATGTTCGTCATGGGTGTCAACCACGAGACCTACAAGCCCGACATTGAGGTGCTCTCCAACGCCTCTTGCACAACCAACTGCTTGGCTCCTCTCGCCAAAGTCATCCACGACAAGTACACCATCATTGAGGGTCTCATGACCACCATCCACTCCTACACTGCCACCCAGAAGGTCGTTGACGGCCCCTCCGCAAAGGACTGGCGTGGTGGACGTACTGCTGCCCAGAACATCATTCCCAGCAGCACTGGTGCCGCCAAGGCTGTCGGCAAGGTCATCCCCGAGCTCAACGGTAAGCTCACTGGTATGGCCATGCGTGTCCCTACCGCCAACGTCTCGGTTGTCGACTTGACTGTCCGCATCGAGAAGGGTGCTTCCTACGACGAGATCAAGCAGGCCGTCAAGGAGGCCTCTGAGGGCTCGCTCAACGGTAAGTCTTTTCCCATGAACAACTCGTGTATACAAGCTAACGCAATACAGGTATCCTTGGCTACACCGAGGACGACATTGTTTCCACTGACTTGAACGGCGACAACCGCTCTTCCATCTTCGACGCCAAGGCCGGTATCTCCCTTAACAAGAACTTCGTCAAGCTCGTCTCCTGGTACGACAACGAGTGGGGCTACTCCCGCCGTGTCCTCGACCTCCTGGTCTACATTGCCAAGATTGATGGCAACGCTTAGGAGTCAGGACAGAGCAGGGCGACGCCCAAACTTTGAAACGAATCTTCATTACATCAAGGATCCGACAAATCCTCGGAACTTCTGGCTAGGCGCGGATTACGCGGGGATGAAAATAAGGGCTTAGCGGAGAATGTGTTATGCTAAACATGAAATCAATGAATAATAATTACCGCAACAACCGTCTACAAACACACATGCACACAAGGTGACGTTGAATGTCCCCCTCGGCCAGCTGCAAGATAGTGGAGCCGCCCCTGGCACTGCGTTTTCTAGCGTTCCCTCACAAGCTAGTTCCCGAGGTATAGCTACCACGCGGAGAAGTTCGTCTCACCCCATGCGGACGATGTATTTGCGGATCCTCTTTTCCGTATTCCATTTTCACATCCTCAGCCTCGGGAATGCGTTCTGGACCGGGTTCCGGAATCTGGCGAGAAAGCAGCGGGGGAAGTCGGGTGGCCAACGCGGCTATGGCGAGAGCCTGGGTACTGCCGGCTCTGCTCTAAAACCAACACTCGACAGCTGCTAACCAGTTCCTGTATTTGTACCTGTATCCTTCCTCAAATCTAAGCTGACGCAATTGACTTTTCTTTTGTCCTGCAAAGGTATGCTGTTGTTATGCAAAGTCCCGCAAACCCAGGTACTACTTCCAAATATGCTCATGTCTAGAGGCTGAGAGAAGGAAAATGACTGTTTATTTCAAGTGATTTCAATCTGAATTAGATGTGCTAGAAAGACAGCACAATACAACTAGCTCTAGCTTGTATAATCTCTAGGGAGCGAACGCGACACGTGTCCGTTGCCTAATAGAATGGACATATCAAATGGTATCGCTACTCTCAAGGGGAAACTAGAGCAACAAAGCCGCAACTCAAAACCGTGACGAATAAGGACTAATTCCACCACAATCCTTACCCAAAAAAGCAACACTGCATACCTAAAACGCTCCTTCATGAAGGTCGAATCTAGTAGCCTTACGTTGACGACATAGGCATAAGACACGTGATTCTATGAATGAATAGCACTTGCAGTACTAGCTCAAAAGATGTACAAGCTCAAGTCTATAGAATAACGTAGTAGTATTGTACTTCAGAATGGAAGGGCATTTTGCGTATGGCGCTAAATAACTTGGCGTCGCTTAGTCACGCAACAAACCTTGGCCATCTATGGAACCTGCCATGCAGCGCTCCACTTTATCCCCTACTATCAAAAACGACATCACCCAATCCTGGCTCTAGAAAGCTGCAGTCAACTGATGTATTACTTGCGATAGTTGCAGCTATATTGACGTTTTATTCGGAGACAGAAATTGGTATACGAAGCTCCCGAGTCTCGCTCGACTTTGAACGCGATACGATTATCAGCCATCAAGAGCTGCAGCGGCAAATCAACTTTACTAACAGTTTTGCAGACGCCACCTATCAAAAGCGATAACTGCTACGAAACCAACACTTTTAGCAACTTTACCGTACAGTGGGCTGCAGCCTCTAGCTCGATGCGGTAGCAAGATCTTCTAGTGAGTATTCGTTTCTTGAGCATCATAGCATCTCTTTTACTTCATCCCACTTCTTCCAACTACTGGTTCCAGAGAGACAGGACTAGCGCTATACGTCTTGACTCACTTCTCGAGCTACTGTCTTGAGTCTCCTGGAAAATGTCTCAGTTTCCTTGTCTAAATACGATATTAAAAAGGACCAAGACTCTCATTATTTCTTCGAAAATTCTTGTTCAAACCATCCCACAACCTCCATCAGCTCATGCAGTCATTTGTTTAGTATAATTTCTATACTAACGCATCTACCTAGCCGCCGGCCCGCAAGTGTGAAGCGAGGCTTACTAGCCCGCTCCGCCATCCATCAAATCAAGTCATGGATGACGAAGACTTCCCGATGGGGGAAGACTCAATAATTATCTCCACAGAGCCTAACGGTGACCATGCACCTGAAACGGTCATTCCTTCTAAAATCTTTGGCAATAGCAAGGGCCCGCTGCTGTCCAAACAAGAGCAACTACCCTTCCACAGTCCATCCAAAGGTCCAATGTTGCAGCCGAATGTACATCGAAGTAATCCCGGGTCCCACCGAATGACCAAATCGCCTAGTAGCTGGTCAGATAAGATGAATGCATCAAGACTGACTCCAGCTCAACATTCCAGCCCACAAGTCCGCGTACCTCCTAAGCCACGCTCTACACTTGTTTACCCAACATCAAAAACGGGACTCGTTTATGACCCTCGCATGCGGTTTCATGCCGAACTCCCAGATATGAACATCAATCCAGACGACATCCATCCTGAAGACCCTCGGCGTATCCATTCGATTTTTGAGGAGCTCAAGCAAGCTGGACTAGTGGCTTCCAGCACTTCGGAAGAAGACAAAGAAGATCACTGTTGGAGGATTGCGGCCCGATTTGCCACAAGACCTGAGATACTGCTCATTCATACTGAAGAACATTACGACCTTGTGGAGTCCTTCCAAAGTAAGTTATGACTATCCTCGGTCTGGTTGAACTATAATTAACTGTTTGGCCAGATATGACCTCCGATGAGTTGAAGTTTGAAGCTGAGCGGCTTGATTCAATCTATCTCAACAATTCGACTTATGAATGCGCGAAGCTCGCAGCTGGTGGTGCTATTGAAGCTTGTAAAGCGGTAGTACAGGGAGCTGTGCGCAACGCCATTGCTATCATCCGCCCTCCTGGACACCATGCGGAAAGCGATCAACCGTCAGGATTCTGCATCTTCAACAACGTTCCAATTGCTACCCGCGTGTGTCAGAATGCTTATCCAGAAACTTGCCGCAAAGTCTTGATTTTGGACTGGGATGTACACCACGGTAACGGCATTCAGCATGCGTTCTACGATGACCCCAACGTCCTTTACATATCGCTACATGTTTTCAAGGACGGAACCTTTTATCCCAATCTACCTGACGGCAATCTTGACTATTGCGGTGAAGGCCGTGGCGAAGGAAAGAATGTGAACATTCCATGGGCAGAACATGGGATGGGCGATTCAGAATACCTTTACGCTTTCCAGCAAGTCGTTATGCCGATCGCTACGGAATTTAACCCCGATCTTGTCATCATTTCGGCTGGGTTTGATGCAGCCGAGGGCGACTTATTGGGTGGGTGTTTTGTTACGCCTGCATGCTATGGTCACATGACCCATATGCTCATGAGCCTAGCCAAGGGAAAGCTGGTTGTATGTCTCGAAGGTGGTTATAATCTGCGGTCGATTGCACGCTCTGCGCTAGCGGTAACCAAAGTGCTCATGCTTGAGCCTCCGGATCGTTTGCGTGATGACCTTCCAGCGCCAAAGGACAGCGCTGTATACATTGTAGAGAACGTCAAACGTCAGCATTCAAAGTATTGGAAGTCACTTTATCCGAAACACCTGGATAAAACAGACCCTGGATACCAGGATGCGTACCGGTTTCACGAAATCATCCGAGAATGGCAGAGTCAACGTCTAGCTGCAGAGCACTCGATGGTTCCCCTTCCTCCACTTCAGATCAACAAAGCAGGCTTGGCACAGACGTTTGAGCACAACATCATCGCTACGTAAGTGCTGTACGATCTTCATAAATGTTTATGCTTACCTATGATAGACCAAAGTTCATGGAGCAATATCCCCTACTTGTGATATTCCATGACCCACCGAGTCTCCAAGATCACTCTGATCCCATGTCTGGCAGGAGAGAGCTACACAACACATGGCTCGTAAGTACGACGACAGTCTTGTACTGTGTAATGGCTGACTTTGGACTGAAGACTGATGTTACCAAGAGGTACATTGATTGGGCCATCAAAAATGACTTCCAGGTCATTGACGTGAATATTCCCAGAGTAGTAGCGGTTGAGGATGTGAGTTGCCGAAAATCTTCAAGTATCAAAGTCTGCTAACGTAAGCTAGCCGAACATTGGTTTCACAAAATCAGACAACTCAGTGATTCGTGCACAACAAACGCGTGAGCTCGCGAGCTATCTATGGGAGAACTATATCGAGTAAATCAGCCACATGACTGTTTTGGGTATCTGCTAACGTAAGTCTAGGCCTAATGAAGCAACACAAGTCTTCCTAATGGGCGTCGGTGATGCCTATCTAGGACTTGTAGATTTACTTAGCCACAACGGTAAGCTTTACTTCATAGTATTAAGATTTCAGCCGCTGAGTCTGTAGAAAACTGCACCGATCCCGATAGTCCGGTCGAATGTCTTATCGGTTTCGTGGCTGAAACCACGATTCAGTCGATAAAGCGAGCGACGGACGATACCATCTCTAGTTGGTACCACTCGGTGAGCAACACTCAACCTCGAGGCTATGTCCTGTCTGACAATTGCAGCATTCAATGATATTTGTAAAGAATAGCCACTTCGTTTGGGACCCGAGCCGCCAACGTAAGATGCGCAAGAAGCTCGGAAATCTGATAAAGTCATCTCAGGACACACTAGATGATATGTTGGAGCAGCATTTGGAGGAAGTGCAGGAACTGCTTTTGGAGAAGAAGAGAGAGTTCGAAGAGATGAATGATATATCAAGTCGTACTGACGAGGGACCGCAGACCACATCTATGGGACTGCAGAGCTCACCCCTGCCAAGGGCGCCTTACGATTCGAAGAGATTCGAGCCCGGCGGCAGACAAGAAAACGCGGCCAATGCACTGAAAAGCCCTAAGATGCCAGCGGTTGGTCTGTTCGCCGTAAGTCCCAAGACTTCAGGGACCAGAAGTCCTATGAAAAGACCGTCTTCGTAAGCAGGCGGTGCTTGATCGGTGGATGGCGCTGCTCGGGATTTGTCTTTGTTCTCTGCATGGCATGGCGTTTGATTTCTCTCATAGGATGCTGTCGTACGTCTGGCATACCCAACACCAATTCATTTGTATCATTTGTATCATGGAACTGAGCTCGATATTTCATTCTTGAGTAAACATATTGCACTATACTAGCCTGTAGAAAGCAAGCATTCAGCTGATAGTTGGACCTTATGAGCAAGGCGCCAGCATGCACTTCACCGCCTCATTCAACTGCCGAGCCTCACATGTTGGTTGATAAGATGGACAATCTTGGTACAAACTCTTGTTTAGACCCTGTGGCGTGGGCTTCGCTTGCTGATCATTAAGCATGACCTGTCACACCCCTACACCTGCTCTCTCCGCTTTCGCGTACTCTTTCAACCACTGTCTCGGTCCTCACGGAGTATACATAAATACACACGCGTCGCAGCGCTATCCTAGAGTACGATGCTGGGCTCAGCCCGCCCGATGCGCCAAGGCGATAGATCCACCTTCCTTGGCGCGGATTAAAGTTGGACTAGGCTTACTCAGTGTTGGCGGCTCAAAATCCTTAACGCTCATTCCTTGACGACAACTCAGCTCGCTCCACTAACCCAACTCACGCGAAAGTAGGGACAGCCTACTCGGGCGGCAGGACAGCCACAACCCGCCCAGGCCTTCTCCCCCATTCTGGCTTGCAGAGAGACAAGTGCGGGTTGTGGGCAAACCCTGTTCGAGGGCATTGTCGTGCCACATGCTCGGGATCCCTAGAAAGTAGAATAAGGAATAAGAAATGAGGTTCTCAAAATATCTGCACAGCTCGTAGTAATGGGTGGGGAGGGGATCCGGAAATAGCTCTTAGCCTAGCCTCACCAACTCCCCACATTTACACATGTTCACCCTCCACTTCAAGCATCCTTCCTGTGTGTTGCTGACAGCTGACGGAGAGCCCTGCTGTTGCCGGCCAGCATGTCCTGCCGTTACTGCACGCCTCAAAGGCGCCTCGAACAGCTCTGGGCAAGGGCAATGCTGCAAGATTACCACCAAGGGAGGTCATGATTGGTGACGTGTGGACAACAAAGAGTGCTTAGGGTGGTGGCCCTAAAGCGCTGACCTATTGCCTTGACTAGTACCCATAATGTGGCTGGAAGGCTGATGTTGGTGTGATGGATCTAGGGCTAGATGGGTAGGATCGTGCCTTAAGGTTGAGCTCAGCCGTATAGGCTACTTTCCCATTGTTCCCCCACCCCTCTCGTACCTCGTTTTTTGACCTTGTTACTCTTCTGAAAAATATATTGCTTTACTACTAACGGCCAGGAGCGCGAGTCGAGTGCGATTGGTCTTTTGAAATCAGGCCTACAACTAGAAACGGAACCCCTGAGGTACTTTGATACTTGTATCCGTCGGGCTAATATATAATCCCTCAAAATGAGGCTCACATCCACCGCAAGGCTGGCAGTTGTTGCTAGTCAACTGCTCGTTTCTCCAGCTGTAGCACAATACCAGAGTACACTCACGTCTATACTAGGGGGTGTATCGTCAGTACTACCACAACCAACACCGACTGCATCAAATGCACCATCACAATCAACACCGTCAAGAGAACCAACGGTGCACCTGATCAAAGCCGGCGCGGGAGGCTTCAAGTTCACGCCGCAAGAAATTCATAATGTATCAGTCGGAGATATTGTAAGCTGGGAATTCTACCCGCCTGATCACTCAGTTGCAAGAGCAGAGTTTGGTTCAGCATGTGTACCCTATGAGGAGACGGGAAAGGGCAAAGTAGGCTTCTGGTCTGAAACGCAATGGGTCAATGACACAAGCCAGGTTTGTCTCTTTGAGATATGCGAAGTCGTTCAAGAAGGGCTAACACTTTGGTAGATTACATACTTCAACATCACCATCAACTCAACAGAACCCATATTCTACTACTGTGCGGCACCAAATAGCTGTATTGGAGAGCATATGGTCGGCGTCATCAACCCCAATTCGACACAGACATTGGCATCACAGGTACAGGCTGCGGCTGCAGCAGACTTCCAAATAGCGCCTGGTGAGCCAATCCCCGCCGAGGCCACGTCGTCGGCAACGTCTACACCAGCTAGCAATGGAAACAGTGGCAGCCACAAACTGTCGACCGGGGCCATTGCGGGCATAGCGGTAGGTGGTGTTGCTTTCGTGGCCCTGTGCGCAGCTCTATTCTTCTTTGTTGGACGGTCCAACTCGCTGAAGAACACAATCAAACGCCATAATGCGACGAACAATGTGGATCCACACATGAGCCAATACGGTGGAGCTGGGGCGAGGTATGGTGATGGAGGACTTGCGTCGCCGGGCTTCGCACCGGCCCGGCCTGGATATGCTACGCCGCCGCCAGGCCATCTCGGCGATCTTGGATATGGCTCGCCGCCCCAATATGGCCAACACGGTGTGGGAGACGCGCACCCGGGTGGATGGACTAGCCCGATACCGCACCAAGGACACTTGAGCATGATGAGCAGTACGAGCGGCATGAGCCAGGCGCAGTAAGTCATGAAACTAAATCTGTGATTGTAGATGCATGCTGACACTCGGGGTTTTTTTCTTTCTCAATTAGACTCGACCAATTGAAGTATGCGCACATGAGCACACAACCGGCACCAGCAGAGCTACATAGTCCGCCAATCGGGCAGCAGGGCTTTTCAGCCGAGCTCGAGGCACCGGAGCATGTCAAGAGGACATGAAGGGATAATGGAAGGTTGTGAAGAAAAGGGAGCGGTTATTTGTATTGTTTTTTTTTGCATGCGAACTATGCGATACCAGCATTTCAGGGTAAAGGAGGCAGATAAGCGGCGTTAGTTAGTGCAGCCATGTGACAATTGAGATTTTACAAGGAAAGAAGAGAAGCGGTTGCGGGTGATGTGTTTGTAATTGACGTGGGTGGAGACGGGTGGGTCGGTGATGTAGGAAAGTGTTGTGTATAGTAGGTAATAGCAAGGCCATCTGCCTGGGCATTCGGGCATTCAGGCATAGCTAGTGCCGAGACATGACTCCTGCCCTTGGGTGGCATTTACGTAAGCATGGCATTTGCAATAGGAAACGGGGGAATGGAGGACAAGGAGGTTACTACGGGGAAAGCACTGCATGTTAGCGAGGAGCATGGGTAGATCACGACAGCGGCCAAGCGAAGTGATTGGCTGGGTAGACAGGCTACCATGCTCCCGCCCGCAGCAGCCCGTGATGTGTGTGAGTGAGTGTGTGTGTTGGATCGGGAAGTGCGGCAAAGAGGGGTCAAGTGTAGAGTAAGAGACGTAGGATTGATAGTAAGTAGTTATGTAAAAGTTGACTAGAGCAGGGCGTAAATATGTAGAGTAGTATGTAGAGTAGTATGTAGAGTATGTATGTCGCCGTTGCCACAACCGTGTGTGAGTGTCGGGAGAGAGGGCGATCGGGCCTTCTGAGAGCGAGGTAGCCCGTTCGGACAGGCGTGCGAGGTGGTTGTCGAGTGAGGAGGGGAGAATGGGCAACGTGCTCCGGCTACACACGGGCTAGCGTGGGCTGGGCGGGGCTAGCCAGCATCTTATCGCAGGGCAGGAACGACCGTGGCACAAGCGATTATCTAATCGCATACCACACATGGCCTTGGTTCCTACTCCTGCCATGCACTTACTAACCAAGTAAGCAGTTGTGGAGATGTTCACGCCCGCACCCGCTGCGACGAGGCACACGCAAGTGCAAGTGAGCCGGCTAGGTCCCTGTGGAACAGCAGCAGCAGCAGCGAGAAGAGAAAAAACGCCACACAGGCGCATGGGCAAATGGTTGTCGGTGGCATCGAGGCGAGCATGACTAGCTGGGAGCAAATTCTCTAGCCCACAGTCGGAGCTAGGGGCAGCGGCAGCTAACAAACAGTCGTCATCTTCCGGAAATTTTGGCCTGGACATGTTCCCTCCATGTCGCAGGTACGGCCCAGGCTCGTATCATTGGGCAACACGCTGCTCCGTGGCCAATTGACGGACGAGCACATCCCAAGACATGCGGTGAGAATTACTTTCTTGTTCGGCAACATGCTAGCCAGCTCGACTGACTGCAACGCAACCAAATGGGGGCGCCGCATTCGGCCTGTCAAGCCATGGTTGCCAGGCCTCAGACGGGCAGCCTACTAAAGTCCCCAGACGTCACACGTGCGCCCCAGCTATCGCCTGAACGCCAGCCAAGCCAGGCCTCACAGGAGCGGCATTGCTACCTTCTCGTCTGGCATGCCGCATCAAGCCTTTGCCTCTGTCTCTGCCTTGCGCTGGCCCTGCGGTCCCCTTTTTCTTCTCCACGTTTTCCGCCAAAAATACCCTCCTATCTCAACAGGGCCCGGCTATGATGCGCACAGCAGTTGCCCGTTCTTGTCGTCTTCCTCCACCCTAGCATCCCGCTACCCGCTACCCGCTACAACTCAGACATGATCACATCCTCGCCCACCATCTCGCAACCTCCCTCGCCCAACACTACCTTTCACACCCCCGCCCACCGCCCCTACCAGCATGCCTCGCGACGCACCTCCATCTCCTCGACCACACACTCCCCCCGCCTCGCCCTGACCAACCCAGCACAGCGGCGATTCGACGCGCCGCAAACCCCAAAGCCCACCTGCTGCCAACCCTCTCCCGTACCAGCCTTTGCGCCCTCACCTCAGAGCCGCAAGAGAAGCTACGCGGACCACGGCACCCAGTACACCCCGCCAGGGTTTCCCCCCACCTACCGCCCGCCGCCCACCATTGACACCCACGCCCAAACTCTCACCGAGCCGGCCACCAGTACCGCCATCACCACCATCGCCTCCACCGAGGACCACCACACCATAACCAACGCTACTGCTCCTGCAACAGACTCGCAAAGTGCACCTGCAATCCCGCCCACACAGCGGGGCACCGCCCCCGCCGCGCCCGCAGTCACGGAGCCTCCAGAGCCTCAGCTGCGGGAATCTCCGCAGTCTGCTGCGCCCGCACGCAATGCCTTGGTCTCCGCTCGCCCCGCGTCGCGCGATGGTATGCCCCCTGCGGTAGAGCCTGGGTCCATTGCACCAGATGCAAGCACCGTCTTGCGCGTGCCTGAATCGCCAGCCAAAAGAGCCCGTCCTGAGGAACCCAATCTCAAAGTAATGCCCCTTCAGTACGAGACTTGCGACGTCAAGGACCTTGGTATGCTTATCTCCGACATGCTCATGGAGCTGGTGCGCCTGAATGATGGCTATCCATTGCGGGACGGTACTTTGACAAGGTTCCATTCAAGGTGTGTTTTACCCACGATTGATTGAGGCAACTCTTGCTTACCCCCCCTTTTTTTCACAGAGCACCCCCTGGCATATCCGTCCGCGACTATCTCTCCCGCCTCATTGTGCACGCGACCCTATCTCCGCCGATTCTCCTCTCCATGGTCTTCTACGTCGACAAACTATGCGCCATGTACCCCGCCTTCACAATAAGCAGCCTGACTGTACATCGGTTTCTTATAACAGCTGCGACGGTTGCAGCCAAGGGCCTCAGTGATAGCTTTTGGACAAATAGTCTGTATGCAAGAGTCGGTGGAGTCAGCGTTCGTGAGTTGGCGCTGCTGGAGCTCGAGTTTTTGAGGAAGCTGGACTGGCGGATAGTTCCCAAGCCGGAAGTTCTTGTAGACTACTACAAAGGCCTGGTCGACCGTGGGACTGGATACATCATGGAGAAGCAGCCCGAGTCGGCGTCTACCCCCAGCTCCACCCAAGTCCCTCCTCCTAACGGATCGTCAGCCACAGGTATTCACACCAACGAATCAGGCGTATAAAGATTGTGCGTACAACTGCCGCGCAACACTCTGGACACTGTATGGTCCTACAGCGCTACCATGTGTGCGTGTGTGCTGTTCAGACTCCCGTCTGTCCCGCGAATTGGCGTTCCTCAGATTCGTGGGCTATCTTGTCCTTTTGGACTTGGAACTGCCTCGTGGTCACGTCTGTATGGGAGTCTCAAGGACAGACGGGTCGAACGATGAGCTGGCGACATGACTCGACAGCAGAGCATCTGACAGTGTATGTCCACCCACGTGGAGCCCTATGAGACTCTGGAGGGCGCATTGCCGCATCGGTCGCAGGCTCATGCCTCGGAGGCGGACAATGGGCAGGCCGTGTATGGCCCCATGGCTTCCATTTCCCGCCCGTTCGTCACAGCATACATGGCTGCGGACGCCGGTAGCAGTCTCCGAAGCTGCACGGAACGAGTTTGGGGAGTCTGGGCAGTGATGGAGCGTGGCATGTGCAGGATACATGGGCAGTGTGATATCAGCTCCTGGCCTATGGCATGTATGATTGTACACGCTGCATGTCATGTGTGGTGGAATTGAGCAGCGGTTCTATTGGGTAGATAGCATCAGTCGTGGAATCAACCCCTCCTTTCGAGCTGAACGCCGATGGCGTGTTGTTGGAGCACTGAGTGAGCGCATCGTGGTCGAGCCGCTAAGGGCATCCCGTGAGTAACGTGGACGAATAAGAGGATGGGGTAAGCAGCACCCTAGTCAGTCAGTCGGCCGCCCTGGTTCGGCAAGGTGAGGCTAGCCCTCGCATCTTCCAAGGCCGTCAGAACATGCCATCGAACATGCCCGCCTCTGACAGCGGAGATGTACACACTGATGTAAGGGCGCCAGGGAAGGGTTCGCAGAACGAAATGTGCGGCTTCCGGCGACTTCATCGGCTTAGCGACCATGACCTGACCTCTCTGGTCTTGAAAGTGAAACCCTCTCTCGCCCTCCACCCACTCCCCCACCCCCCACTACATCCACGCGTGTCCTGTCACGAAACCGCACCTAAAGAGGTCGTGTGCCGACGTATACCTCCAGAGCCTCGCGACCGAGACGTCTCCCATCACGCCTCGCGGTAAACGCGTTCCTGTTCCTGATCGAGATACGGCGGCGGTAGCATTGCGACTCTAGTACTATGAAGGTCAGTTGGTGATTGTTCCAGCGGGCGCGCCACACATCTCCACCCTCGCCATGTTCCTCGCTTGCTACCAAGTCAAGTCTCACCTCCCCGGTATCGCCAGAAACACCACCCCGCGTGCCCTGGCGGCCTGCCAACAGCGTCGCGACATGCTCCTAGACCCACCTAGTCCTTGACCACGCACTTACTTGCAAACAGAGTTGGATGTAGTCTGCTCACACAGAGTGCTATGCATAAGAGATGACCTCTGAATACGCTCGCCGCGAGGTTAGCAAACGCCAGTATGATAGTCATAGTCAATGGGGGGCGCGCCGTCCCGAACCGCCCTCGGCACCCTGTGCCCTGCCCTATGCCTTCCCTACTGAGCCGTTTCCCCAGCTCAACGACGACTTCAACCAGCTGCAGCTCACAAAGAGCTCCAGAACACGAACATCGCCCGTCGTCACCCGCACGCGCATCGCTAGACATGGCTCCCAGCCAAATCCCACTCGGCCCTCATCTAGTGGGGGTGAGGTGCATATGGTGCCCTACCAAAAGTTCTCGCCCTCTCGTCGCGCCGGCTCGTATTCCCACCCGACGCCCCTTGAGGACTTTCGCAAGTCGAGACGATGGCCCCCGAAGGGATACAGATCCGAGGATGCATTGGACCCAGCTGAAGCAGATGACCTTATCTGTGCAGGGGCATCCACTTTCAAGGGATACCGAGATGCCATAGCAAATGCACCAGATGGATACAATCGCTTCTACGCGGTTCTGGAAGCTGAGCACCAGAGCCGAACCGACCGCGCACACTTTCAGCAGCAGGCATACCGGGATATTTCGCTCAACATGACGGGCACGCGCGATGACCAATTCCCGTGGTCGTCTCATGAGTACCCGTGCATGGCTTATGCGTTTGGAAAGAGTGCAGGCACTACAACGCTCAACTATTGGGTGAGCAAGTCTGGAACAAGTCATGCCCCTATCAAGTTTGCTGGTGACGCCCAACCGCGAAAAATTAAGCTCTTGCAAATCCTCGACAGACTACAGAAGCTGGAAAGTGGACTTAATGAAGATGTCAGTCAACAGCCATGCGCCGGATGCTTTTTTTCTCTGTTTTGGTTCGTCTCCCTAACTTTGCTCTTAATAGGACCCGGAGGATCTGTACCACTACCTGTATACCACGCTCATCGAAGATCCGGAACGATACGATGAGGAGCGCCGCCATATTCGGATTGACCAGCAGATTACAGACCTCATTACTGTATTGAGCAATCCACAGTGGATAGACTTTTCACAGCCTAGAAACCAGGTTGTAGCAAAGTTCTTTGACGCGCCCGATCAGCGTAAGAAGCAAGAGTTTTTCCATCAACTGTTGCTCTCTGTGGAGCTGTACCTCCGCATACATTCCAAGGGGCATTCCGAAAAGTCCAAGCGCAAGCTGATTTCGCAACTTCCTCCTATGATAACATGGGACTTGGCTGTGGCACAGCGATGGCTTGAGAATATGGAAATTACTAAAACGCGGACATCGTCCACGCAAAGCACGTTCAGCTTTGATCTCAAGAGTAAGAGTAGACAGATAGAAGCTCTGCGGATCTTTGCTGCGACCCTCAAGTGGCCCAACATGGATGAGATTGAATACATTCTAGACGAGCGGGACCCGAACGAAAAGGCCGTCGAAGACAGGTCTGCGGATGCCATGTCGTGGTTTTCCGGCATTATTTTGCCAGGTCGCACACTGCCATGGCTCATCATGAACAGTTTGATTGACTGCGACCAAGATACTGGCGACGCTCTCAAGTACCTTACGCACATGCACCCGGCATCTGGATTTCAGTACCGTGCCAATACTTACTGGTCAGCCCAATGTATTGTTGGTAAAGTCCTAGGAGCTGCGCGTGGGGTGAAGCAAATTGCAGGCTGGATTGGGCCATGCATCTACACCCCTGAGCTCAAACGGACAGAGTGCGTCAAGATTAGGCAGCTTGAGTCTCCAGATCCAGTGCTCATACCGGTTGACGTTGAAAGTATGGATGATCGTACGAATCCTTTGGGAACAATAGAGGACAGTTATCCGATCGATGACTACGACATTCCCATGCCGGATACCGAAGACGTCACAGACTTGATACGAATGGAGAAGCTTCGTTTTGTGCCCATCAAAGAACGACCAGAAGGGGGCCGGGGTGCTTCTGGCCCACCAATGGTCTTTGATGCTGCGATCTTATTCGCATGTGGTGGCGAGAGCTGGCCGATGAAGCTACGGTACGACGTCAGTTTTATCAATGCCTTCCCTTGCCACCAAGGACCTCATGGTACGAAGCAATGACATGTTCAGATTGATTGTCTCATGCTGACTTTAGCCCAGTTCTATTCTATGACTTTTCGTACAAAGCAATCAAAATCGATGAAGGCCTTGTAGACATTACAGATTGGGGTCTGCAATCCGGTCGCACACCTCGACCTACCTCGTCCAAGTCATCACCCGGCAAGAAGGCACTGGCACTCATGAATGAGCAGAAGAAGAGTGCTCATGAGCAGGTTACGAATGTGCTGGCCATTGAGGCACTTGGTGTCAGTGACAACGAGGTATTTGCAAGAGCTTGGTGCGCCCATCATGGACACAGTGCTATCGTTGCGAATATCAAAGAGACGTGCATGGCTTGTGCTATCAGAGAAGCATATGCAGCCTGTGTATCAGTTGTCATCCTCACGGAAGGCGGTGTTGTCAAGGAAAACGATACTGATCTCAGCGTGCTTGAAGATTTCTAACAGCAGGGTCTGGGCAGGCAAACGGAAGGGATTCTGGAGAGGGAAGGGAGGAGGGCATTGGGATCTTTACGGACTGGTGTTTTTGGCATACATTTTGAGGACTCATTCGAGGGGTTTTTGCTTTGGTGCAAACACCTGCAACCCACATGCATGTTTCCTTTGTCTAGAACCGTGCAACTGCTTAGGCGGGTATTATGAGCATGAAACGGTGCGACGTGGAATTAACGACTGTAATGATAACTCATGGAATTATGGAGTCAATGGTTATGATTGTATAGTTATGTACATTGAACGTACGCATTTGCTTTGGAGATACTCTGATTGATTTTAGTGAGTGATTTATCTAGCAGAAAGAAGTATTCAATACATGGAAGTATGCTCGAAGGATAGAACAGTCACGTGCTGATAAGGCATGTTATCGTCCTTGCGCTGACGTTTGCGGGACTGGGACGCGGCTATCTCATGTCCATCAAACTTCGCTCACGGCCACGTACTGTTACGCCGCGCAAAGAAGCCTATGCGACTTGGCAAGCTTCTCGCGCCATTTAGAAAGCAATCAGAGCCTTGCTGCATAAAATGCTGTGCAGGCAATGATAACCACTTGTCCGTTGCGCCTTCCCTCCGCAACACTCCGACTAAGGCTGTGCTTTCTCAGTGAAGCGTTCATCATTGCCTCTCTCATCCTTGACGTACACTTGTACGACCACGACTAGGCCTCTTTGTGTAGGGCTGCACGACAACTGTTAATCTGCGTCTCCCCCTTTATCAATTACCTGTTCGCTGGCTGTCGACGCCATGGGCCGTTCAACGATCCCTTCCGCACTCAGCGAGCTCTCCAACCCTACCACGCCCGAGGCACAAGTCGCAGCGCTACAAAGCCTAAAAAACGAACTTGTGGGGCATGAGCAGAGAAAAGAGCTTGCTGTTACGCATGGTATTGTGAAACCACTTGCCAGTTTGCTGCGAGCCGAGGCTAGGAAGGGCGGGAAGAGGCGAAGGAACATTGGGAACGGGAACAGCTCTGGGCTGTTCGGTGACACAGCTGGGCTGGAAGAGTGGACCACCGAAGATGAGTTGAGGTTCCAAGCCACGCTCGTCGTCGGCAGTCTGGCGAATGGTGAGCACGCAATGCAAAAACATGAGATGAAAGAGTACCTAGGCTGATATGTACGACGTACAGGCGGACCTGCATTTGTTGCGCCACTACTGGCTGGTGATGTACTACCTCCGTTGCTCGAAGCACTACGACCAAGCGAAACACCATCCAAACTCGTCACCGCGACTCTAAAGACGCTCAATCAGATTGTCGATGCTGTTGCGCAAGAAAAGCCATGGCTCGACCTGTCAGGCTCGTCGAAGCCATCTCTCGCATCGGCCGTAAGTGAGATTATATACACGAAATCAACTGTTGAGAGTCTGTCTGAGATTTTGGCGCAAACGGCGGGTACCATGAAGGTCAACCAGCAGATAGAATCGGCCATACGGCTGATTACAAAGACGTGTCGAGAGGACAGCCATAAAAGAATCTTGGTAGATGCAGATGTACTAGATCTGCTCGCTGAACTACTTGCTGGTGTTGCAGCTATGGACGATCGCATCCCTGCTTCGGACAGGAAGCGGTCGAGTCGCGAGCAGCTTCCTCGTGCCTACCTGTCGGACATCCTGGAAGCAATCTCAGCTATTATCAAGGACTCGCATTTCTACACTGCACAATTCCTCTATTCGCAGCCGATACAACAGCTCTTTGGTTGGCCAAAGGAACGCTCTGCAGGAACTTTCGATAGCAACAACACGCCGCAGACGGCATCATGGGACAGGTTGATACCGCGAGTACAGACTATGGCAAGCAAGTCAGATCCGTACATTAAGCAATGGCCGGCTCTTGGTGCCTACTCTTCTGGTCCGGCGGACAACTATTCTCGGCTACCAAGCATGGAGTCGCTGCAGCACACTTCGAGCCGGAACACCATCTCGGATGAGTCCGAGTCTCCGCTGTTCATATGGCTCATGTATGTGGCACGGCGAGGTGAAGCCAGAGAGCGCCTGTCTGCTTGCTGGCTACTAGCATTGCTCAAAAAGTTTGGCGAGCGATGGCCGTTGAACGACCCGTCAAAGACGACACGTGAGAAGCACTTTTCGTATCTGATTATTCCGCTTGTTGAGAAGATGATTGAGGACTCAAGCCCGACATCAGAGCATGCCAAAAAGGCCAGTGCCATGAGCCAGACAGCCAGAGATGAGCTGCGCCTTGTGCTCGAACGCTCCCCAATTGTTCTTGCGGAGCTTGTTACTGGAAATAAAGCACTCCAGACGGCTGCGGTTCATTCTCGCATTCTGCCGACTTTGATACAGATTTTGAAGAAGTCGTTCGATATACCGCCGACGTCGTCAAAGCCACTTTGGCAGCCGAAGCCGACATCTCACGAAGTCATGGATCCAAATATCGACCATGCTTCATCGACTCTAGGTCGAGCTGGGCTTAATCCCGATATACTGCATGCGTTTAAGTATCGAGAAAGCGTTTTGCTGGCATTGGCGGCGATGGCTGGTGACCAAGACTCGTTGAGAAAGATGGTGATTGAGATGGGTGCGGCAACGCATATCATTGAAGCTCTAGTTCCGTACAACGAAAACAGCGAACCAGGAGCATCATCCTCGCCAAAGGATGGTAACCCTGACGCTGTTTTGATTGCTGCATGCAAGCTCACACGGTCATTGTCGAGATCGGTCAGCGTCCTCCGAACGAGTCTCATTGATCACGGTGTTGCACAGCCAATTTTTGAGCTTTTGACACATCCGAATGTAAAGGTGCAGATTGCAGCTACGGAGGTCATCACTAACCTGGTGTTGGATGTGTCACCTATGCGGACTGTGAGTGAAACCTGACACTATTGACTCCCTAGCTAACGATGAGCAGGAGATTCTTGAATCCGGAGTCCTGGGCACACTTTGCGAACAGTGCCGGTCTGCCAACTTTGACCTCCGCTTTGGCAGTCTCTGGGCTCTCAAGCACCTGTGTCTTGGATTACCCCATGCTATGAAGATACAGTGTCTAGAGGAACTCGGAGTAGGCTGGCTTGTCCAAGTGCTCAATGGAGAGCCATCTAAGCCTGCCATGGGCACGCCGAATGCAGCAGGAGAGCAAGTCGACATTCTTAACGCTGTGGAGGAGCCGCATATGGATGTAGACGATGAATCAGGTTCTGAAGACGACGATGATGCGATGACGGAAAGCATACCATCAATGCGGCGACATCAGCGCCATGGTCCTCGATACACGAGCGCAACAAACATTCGAGATCGACTACAACAGATCAAGAACGATGAGCAAGACCATCGCCTGAACGGCGAGCGTGACGATATCCGTATCCAAGAACAAGCACTCGACTTTATCCGCAACTTTGTTTCCGAGGATAAGGCCTCTGGCGAGATGATCGACCACCTCCTCAAGACCTTTGGCCACAGCCGCTTCTTCGAGATCCTCGACTCGAAGATCCGCCCCAAAAACGCCTCCGCCTCGAACTCATCCTCCCAAACCCAAGCCAGCCCTAGCATCCCGAGTTACTGGCCCAGCGGTACCCACCGCCCACCCTTTTTATCCTCCACAACACCCATGGGCCAGCCCAACTGGAACAGCTACCCAGCCTCGGAACTCATGCTGGCTACAATTTTTATTCTTATCCACCTCGCCAACGGCCGCCCCCAGCACCGCTCCTTGCTCATCTCACAGACTAGCCTGATGCAACACGTTCTCCCGCTGTTTACGCATCCCCGCCGCGATATTCGTGTAGCGTGTGCCTGGATGCTGCATAACCTTGTCTGGGTCGAAGATCACACGGATGAAGCGGCGACCAGGGAACGCGCGCTGAGTCTCCGCCAGTTGGGCTTTGAGGAGGGTGCCAAGCAGTTGAGTCGCGATATGGATCTTGATGTTAAACAGCGGGCGGTGGTGAGTGTGGAGCAGTTTGACAAGTTGCTCAATAATGGGAGTGGAGGTGGAGGGAGGAGCGGGTTTGCGTCGAGTACCGGTGGGTTTGGGGGTACTGGGGGTGCAGGTGGTGGAGGTGGAGAAGGGAGTGGCGGGTTGGGGGGTATGGGGAGTAGATTGAGTGGGTTGCATGGGTGGAGACATGATCCTAGGGGTTAGAGGATGTTGTTATTGTCGTTGATGATGATGATGATGATGGTGGGGTTTATCTCTCCACAGCCATGTGCGTGAAATCAGTGTTATTTGTGCTTGTGTCTCGTGTGTTGTTGTTGTCTCTCTTATCTCTTCTTAGAAAAACACTAGTATATACCGGGGTTTAAGCGTGTAAAAGTATGGGAAAATGGAAAAACGAATTAGGTTTTAAGAAGTTCGTATTTATTATCACTTTTTGACCTCTCATGTAGACCCATATGTTTGGAAATTTCCTTCCTCTCCTCCACACACACACACACACATACGAGCCTTTTGGAATAATTACAAGTACCACGTCCCATTTTCTACACCCACTCCTTTGGCTTCCTTAGCACTTCAAGCAATCTCTCCTCCCTACTGCCCTTCTCAGGCGCATGCATATACTGCCAGCGGGCCGTAAGCGGCAAGCTCATGAGGATACTTTCTACGCGGGATCCGGGGGTATTAAGTCCAAACGCGGTACCCCTATCGTGGACGAGATTAAACTCTACATATCTTCCGCGGCGAATCTGCTGCCACTGCTTCATTTCGGGGGTGAAGGGCATGTCCTTTCTGCGATTGATAATGGGGATGTAGGAGGGCAGGAAGGCAGTGAGGCAATCCTGGATGAAGGAGAAGAGTTGCTCCTGGTCTTTCTCTGTTTCGTCGAGGTCGTCGAAGAAGATGCCGCCGACGCCGCGGGTTTCGCCGCGGTGCTTGTTGTTGAAGTATTCGTCACACCATTTTTTGAAGCGCGGGTAGTAGGCTTTGTCGTGCTTGTCGCAGGCGTGTTTGATGGTGTTGTGGAAGAGAATGGCGTCTTCATCGTAGAGGTACGAGGGTGTGAGGTCGCAGCCGCCGCCGTACCACCATGCGGTTGTGTTGCCGTTGTCGTCGGCGGTTTCGAAGTAGCGGTAGTTGAGGTGCACGGTGGGCGCGTTGGGGTTGTGCGGGTGCAGCACCATGGAGAGACCGGCGGCAAAGAAGGCGAGCGAGTCGACGTCTGGGTCGAGTGCTTTGTGGTTTACGCGCATCTTTTGAATGGCAGCGCGGGGGAGGCGGCCATAGACGACAGAGGTGTTCACGCCGCCTTTTTCAAAGACGTTGCCGTCTTGCAGGACGCAGGTTATGCCGCCGCCGCCTTCAGGGCGCTGCCATGTGTCGATTTTGAATTTTGTGCCATCAACCTTTTCAAGCTCAGCGATAATTTGCTTTTGTTGCTGTTTTATGAATTGCTCCATCCGGAGGCGCATGGGGGATTGTTCGGATACGCCATTTTCGCGCTTGAGGAGAGCGTCTTTCTCGGCGATGGTTGGTCCTTCAGTCTTGATTGTGTCATCTGTCCACTGTGGAATGGATTAGTAGGAGTCATTTTAAACGAATGTGTATTGAATTATGGGCTTACCATAGTGTAGACCAGAGCCCCGATGAATGGCACAAAGAGCAGTCTTATCCGGTTCGGCCATTTGCTGGGTTCGGGATTGCGCCATTCCTCCAGAGGATCTGGCTTTTCTGGTTTGCTGCTTCGAGGGAGATCGACATGGCGACTCTGAGACGAGTGTAGTTGCCTACTACATATCTGACTTGTGCGTAGGGTGCGCTGTGATGTGTAGTTGTGGGGAAGCTCAAGCGCGCGAGAAATGCGGAACAAGGGTCGGAACGGACGCATAGCGGGGGGCGGGATGGTAGCAGGTCAGTTACAGTTGGACCATGAAGCAAGACAAGAGAGGATGAATTAGGCTATATTAAAAAAACTGTGAGCACAATCAACCTCGGTGCTGACGTCCCGGGAATCACACCATGGTGGGCGCACCTTCGGTGGAGTTTCCTTGGTACTAGCGGTATCGGTACCTGCATGGTGCAAACACGACAAACACGCCTCTAGCAGGCACACGTGCAAGTGTGAGCACTATAAGGCCGGCGATGCTCGGACGTTTGCGCTTAGTCCCTGCGTACTGCTCATGTCTCGGGGGTCTTGGGGAGTGAACGGCGGGTGGCGGCCTGCATCATAGATACGTCTACGTCTGCTGCGTTGCTGGCAACCAGCCTGTCGATTTGGAAGAGCAGATAGACGTTGGCTTGCATGACGTCCTGGGACAGCTAGGAAAGAAGCACTTCTTAGTGCTTCGTGGTGTCCAGTGCTGGGGCGGACACGTCGCTATGAGTGGCAACAGGTGGGTGTGCTAGGCCGCATGGCCGCCAACGCGCCGGCAAACGCGTCCACCTGGCTGCCGGCTGCTTCACGTAGTAATCGACTCTGATGTGGCGAGGAAGTACTTGATTACCGTACTGTACATGGTGATGGCCGCCTTGCGAGAGAGAAGGAGAGAAGGAGAGAGACGGGATGAGTCAAAGTACCCAGGTAGCCAGGCAGGTCATGGGAGCCGAGCAAGTGACTGGGCTGGGGCGAGGCGGTCAGCACTGCCCTCCAGACGAGTCACGCCCGGGGTTCAGCAGCAGCAGCAAAAGGGCGATGTTGTCATTGCTCAGGGGCAGTGGAATTGTGTAGGAAGTGTGCAGGTATATACGTATGTCTGTGTGGATGTTCACTTGACTGGTAGGTGAGATGCTGGTCGGGTGGGTGGTGGCCAGTGACCAGTGACCTCGGCGGCTGCTGGCGTTGGTTAGGTAAGGCGGGAGTGATGCGCAGGTATTAGCCCCGCTCTGCTGCCTGTGCTTAAGGTTCCCACACCGCACCTACGCCCTCCGTCCTACTTCCTCCTCCGCCACGCTCAACCTCACCACTCCCACGACTCTACGCCCTTTGCGAAACTACACATATACCCCCTCATCCCCACCCACAAACACAATTACACACACACACACACATCCATACACCACTCACAAACTCCCACCATGCGTTCCAAGTTCAAGGACGAGCACCCGTTTGAGAAGCGCAAGGCCGAGGCCGAGCGCATTCGCCAGAAGTACAACGACCGCATTCCCGTACGTAGACACCGCCTTGTTCTCATCCACGACAAGCCAGCTAACAGCGCCTAGGTCATCTGCGAGAAGGTCGAGAAGTCTGACATTGCAACCATCGATAAGAAGAAGTACCTGGTACCCGCCGACTTGACCGTAGGCCAGTTCGTCTACGTGATCCGCAAGCGCATCAAGCTTTCGCCTGAAAAGGCCATCTTCATCTTCGTCGATGAGGTCCTGCCACCCACTGCCGCTCTGATGAGCTCGATATATGAGGAGCACAAGGATGAGGACGGTTTCCTGTACATTACGTATGTTGCCTCTCAACGTCTCCGCTCAGAACGCACTGCTAACAAGATGACAGGTACTCGGGCGAGAACACGTTTGGCGAGGCTCTGTAAGGGGCTCGCTTCATCCTCACATTCCCCTTATCTATCGGCTGTCGAGGCTGCGGCGAACTCGGGCGTTTTCGGATCATGGGTTTCTTGATATTCACGCAACAGTATACCGTTAGGATGATTGATTGATTTGAATGGCAGACAGCTGGTGCAACGGCAACCCGCGCAGCATCCTGGGCCAGCCAACCTTGACCAGAAGCTGCGAGGACTGATACAGCAAAGCCGAGGCGGAAAGGCACGACGACAAGTCGCATCTGTACAAGCAAGATTCGCCGTTTCGGAGAGAGGTGTTTGGGCAGATTTGGCTTCTTCTCATGAGATGCCTGTATAATTCGATGATTCAGCTTTAGTCCAAATGCACCAGACCTGATCTGTCATGACTTGATGCACCTGTTAGCACTCTGCAACATTGTCTTGTATCTTCCCGTGAACGTGCCTGAGTATGCGTACCTGACATAGCAGCCTGACTTGCGGCTCATCCGGTCGTCGTCTGAAACCCACATGACGACATCGCTCACCTGATAGGCAACCGCGTGCCACCACAACCCCCACCAACATAGCCACATTCTGTATGTACCCAGGCGACAGGCATACAAATGCAACATGGAACACCCGCCCTACAAGGAAAGGGGAGTTTCTATGCAACATTAACCCTTCTAGTGCCTTGCATAACGTATCGCCCGGAACCGGGGGATCGTGGGGAAAAGCAAAAGGGCTCCAGAAGCCGGCTCCGCGCACGGACCCACTACCCAAATGCAGGGCCCGTCGGTCGGCGGGTGGGGATCTTGGAAGATTCCTTACATACCCCGACCTGGCAAAAAGAAGAAGACGAAGAAGTTTAAATCAACTTACATCAAACCCAACGAGGCTGTCCAAAAGTTTAAACGCTTGTACGACCCGAGCGCCGATTTTTCGACTCTTGTGTCGTTACCAACTTGTTTGAAAATTCGAAAAGTGTGCAAAAGACACAACGAGAAGCTATGCCGGCGCAGTATATAATATCAAAGTATGCTTCTCTTTTTCTCCTAACCCTTCCATGTCCTGGATTCACGGAGAAAGTAGAAAAAAAAAACAATGTATCCCACTCCGATTACCTTGTACTAACTGCTCAGACGTCTCGATCCCCTCTTTGCAATCTCAATCGGTCTCGCCGCTGCAGCAACCCGGATTCAGCGTGAAGAGAGGGAAAAGGGGAGGGATTTTAGGGAGAGTTGGGAGGTTTTGAGACGGAGATGGGGGATTTTTTTGAAGGGGGAGGGGAAGGTGTAGGTGGGGGAGGAGGAGAGGAGGAAAGGGGAAATTATATAGTTCTTTCATACCCCGTTTTTTCAGAGTTTGAGGCTTGGAAGGAGGGGCTAGAGGGAAGTAGGTATTTGTGATTGAGGAAGAAAACTTTAGTGGCGAAAATGGCTGCATTTACTAGGCAAGTCCCTTTTCCCAAGAAATACTTAATTCATTCTGATGCGAAAGACATTTTCTACTGATAGATTTCGGTAAATAGAATACACACTCTCCTTCTTCCCACTACAACATGCCAAAAGCAATCTAAACGCTGTAATAATTTCAAAACATCCACGCAAAAGATTCATCACACTATTACATCCCCACTGACAAACTCCCCTTGCTCACTTTCCCACCCCTCCCTTCCCCCTCCTCCCCCTCCCCAACTCCTCCCCCGCAATCCGTCTCCCCTCCTCCAAACACAACCGATCCGCCGCCGAAACCCCCCTGGGCGCCCTCTCTCTCGCCCCAGGCACAATCTCATACCAAACCGCCACCGCATCGAACCTGCCGGACTCGTGCTGAATCGGATTCTTCGCCATGACATTCCTCGCTCCCCCATCTCCCGCACCCCACGCCCTCGTCTCCTCATCATCCACCAAAAAAAGCGGTGTAGGCAATTTCTGCCCTGGCACCTTTACTCCACTGACGCCCGCAATGTAGTGTCCCGCTGTGATCTCCGGACCCGAGTGGTACGTCACAGAATGTAGCTTGTACACCACGGGTTCGGCATCTGCGTCTTGATTTGCCATGTAAGCGCTGAGATTGAGCGTGTCGTTTATCCCGATTGGATTCATAATCTTGTCTTTTTCGCCGGTGACGGGGTCCATGCGGGTTAGTTTTAGGCCGATGCGCAGGTACTCCGGGGTGGCGGTTAGGGTGGTGCGTTTGGCGTAGGTGAGGGGCGCATGGCAGGCGTTGCAGGGGATGCCCGGGGAGAAGTCGTAGTTTAGGGTTCGGGAGATGGCGGCGGAGATGGTGTCGGGGCCTTTTTGGAGGGGGTCGAGGCTGAGGCCGATGCTGTGTTCGGGGTTCAGCGTGTTGGTGGTGTGGCAGGCAATGCAGGTGTTTGAGATTGTGTAGGTTAGTTTGAAGAGGGAGGTGAATTGCGAGGTGCGGTGGCGGCCGTCTGCTGTTCTGTTGGTTTTTTGTTAGTTTGGAATGGGAATAGGGTTGGGGGGGAATACGTACTCGAGGTTGAAACTTGCTTCAATGCCGTCCCAGATCCGTACGGCTAGTTCGTCGGCATCTTGCTGTGCAGTCATGTTCTCGCGCCTTTCTGCCCGGGTATATCGGTCAATTTGCGCTTGGCTCATAGACGGGCGTTCGCTGCGTAGGTCGTCAATCTCGTCGGAAAATCCATCTGGGTTTTCGCAGAAGTAGCGCTGGAAAAGCTGGTACAGTTTAAACACTGAATCGTGGGTATACGGAAAGGGTTGGGGATGGTATGGTGCAGTGTCGTCGACCATGTCATTACTCCAATAGTCTTTGATAACCGCCTTGAGCAGGCAAGGAAGACATCCGCTGTAATGTTTTGGATCATGTTTTTCTATATCTAAAGGTCGAATTGTGCCGCCGTTGGGATTATTATCGTAAGCAGCTCTCTGTTTCAAAGTCATCGTCTTGTAGCTTTCGTCTCGAAGAATGCCCTGCGTCATGGCATCGAGGCAGTCAAGGCTTCGATTTCGATCATTGAGATTGCAAGGCCATCTTCCGCCGCCAGAATTGTGTTGCTTGATCCAGTTGACGAAGCGGGGAAAGTGGAAAAATGGCTGCAGTGTTGCGTTGCGATAGCAGTCGTTTCCAGTGTTCGTGATACCCCGAGGCCGTCTACTTCGCCGCTTGATGTCCCATTTCTTGCTGATGCCGTTGGCTATGAGGCGCTGTTTACGTTGCTCTGGACCTTCTTTCGCCATGTTTTAATCTTCTTTGTCAATTTCGTATACTGATGCCAAAAGTGGAGTGTGGAAATATTGTTGAAAAGGATTTTAGAAACATCAGCAGATGTATGGTGAGATGATGAAGGGGAGCATGGCGTCTTTTTGGAGACATGATTTCTAGTCAAATCTAGAAGACAAACTTCTTTGCTCAATATCAGGTTCTGTTGTGTTGAATGCCATTGTTAGTGTTGATCAAATAATACGAAGTCAAAGAAATTGGGTATTGTTCGTGTCACATTAGAGTGCTGAAGGGAATTGGAAAGAAGTGAAAAGAACATCTTCACAATGCATTGTGTGTAATGAATTCATTCATATGAGCGAGCCGCTACCAAAAGAACGAAATACAGACTCGCCCCTCGTCTGCGCATTCGCACAAGTCTGGAATCCACAATGGTTTTCCTACGAAATAACACGCGTGCCAAGTATGTAGATGAAGAGTGAGAGCGAGCCTGTGAGCCGCGGGCGCGCCATACTGCAAGCGTGTAAACGATGAGCGAGGAGGTTGCTTATAACGTCCAATCATGATGCGATTTCTCTTTGTGGGGCTTCGTTGTGCAGACTATGTTCATGTGGCATTTGGTTTTGAGAGGGATAATAGTTTAAAAAAAAAGTAGATGCCAACTAGTATACGTATCCCCCGCTCCCGCGCTTCGGTCACCAGCTCTCTCAGGGCCATATCAGCCTCTTGTAGACATTTATTGAGATCCTGCTCGGATATTGCTTCGAAATCAAATCTTAAAGCAAAATCCTTTAGGACTGCCAATTGGCTGGCGAGCTTATCTAGCGAGAAAGGGTCGGTGCGACTTTGTTGTTCGGCGGCTTCGTCGTCTACCTCGTTAACGTCCATAGCAAGTGCTATTCCATTGCCTTCCTTTTACTCTTGCTAAGCAGGTGATGGTGCTAGCCCAAACGCAAGAATACCTCGACATCCGACCGCAAGAAAAAAAAGACGGCTCGCCAAGGCTAGCAAAGCAAAGCAGACAGCTCAATGAAGGCTCATGTACGCCAAAGGTGACTTACTCAAGGCGCAAGCCGCACCCAAAGCTGCAATTCTCAGGGCTAAAGCGGCAAATTTGAAACTTAAGCTCTTAGAGTATGGCTTTGGTTGCTGGATGGTGGGTGGGCCATTTTCGTCCTCCACATACACGGCATCGGTTACCAGTATGTCCAACATCGGACAATGATCCCAGAATATCTCAGGGATCTTGTGATGACGGCCGTTCATGTTCGAATTCTCGTTCAGGATTCGAGGATTCGAGGCTTTGTAAGGAGCGGGAATTGATGGGCGCGTAAGACTTTCTTTGTTTTTGAACTAACATCTTTGAAATAGTAGAGGTCAAGGACATGTAAATGTGATAGATTGTCCTTCTCAAAAACAGGAATCTCGAGCGGCGAGTCATTGTCGAGGAAATGGATCTGTAGTTGACGAAGTTCGGACAACGCAAAGACTGGCCTAACTAAAAGTCTGACTTGCAGGCATATGGCCCTCAAAGCCGAGTATCCTCCCCACCCAATAAATATATACTACTGTCCACTTCTATACTCTTCTATTCTCGTCTCGTTTCCATGGCAATCCGTCTACCTTGTATACGATATCCTTTTTTAAACTTTCCCACTTGATCTAGTGCCCAATAACCGTCTCCGAATCTCTGTTCTCTACTAGCGTATTCCTTAGCAGAGTTTTAAATTACTGACGCTCAAGTGTGTTGACCTAGATATCTAAGTCTAGGTTGTAGAGGATGTAAGCATAGCAGGAGGCTGCCAAATACCCAATGCGGTAGATGCGAAATAGCACCTAGTCTTGTTTTGCTTACCGGTCCTAAAGCTCCATAAGGACAAGGAAATTTGCTTCGGTAAGTATGACAGCTTCGGCGTAGGCCATAGAGATGACCATGATCCGGGGGCTATAGAGATCTCGCCATTGCCTTAGTCGGTCTTTACGTGTCTTCTCGTCCATGTTGCTATACAGCACTAGCACGTTACCATCACTAAATCTTTTTTTTCAGCGCGAAGTACGTTGTAAGCTGAGTAATCGGCTTATAAGCTGCCACCAGAGCCTTGCCAGGGATTTCCTTTGGCTCCCAAGAAGTCTCCGTCGGGTTCCTATATTTCAGATCTGGACGTACTGAGTCCAAGGCCTCTTTGCAAATACTTAAAAAACTTGCTTTAATTTTGCATTTTCCGCAGCGAGTATATCTACATATTTCCTCATCGGAGCCGTATCTTCTTAACGAAATTGATACTAGATTTCCTTCTGCAGGTAATCGGACTATCCTTTAAGTCATATAGTCAAGAGAATTTTGTGATCTCTCTACAAATCGCCTTGCTAGTCGCTAATTCATCTTATTAAGGCGCGCCTGTCACCGGCGACCCATACTGATGTTCTGATCCGCGTTCACCCTTGCTCTTGTGAGAAGCTCATCATCAGCCAGAATTCTGGCGGAGGCTTCAATAGATCCCGATAAAAGGAACATTACAACAAATATGGATTGAAAGGTGGTTTCGGGAGAGCCCGGTGGAATGTCACATGATGCACGTGACTTGAAGTATATAGCTAGACAGGAGATCCTTCCTGAGAGGATAACAATACAATACCTTTGGTACCATACCGGTTCTCCCCAGGCGTCGTGACATCTTGTGGCAGGCCGCTAAACCCTATTCGGCCTACAAGCCTTCCCTTCACCATTCACCACTACCTCATTAGCAAACACGTCGTCGTCACTAGAGGTGGCTAGATACCTACCGCAACCTGATATAGCCACCTTTGTACAAACTTCGAAGCAATTGTTTACGACCGAGGAAGTGCTATACAAAGCAATTAAGCTCGTGTATTAGACTTCGCCACAGGTCTTGGGTTTAGTTCGCTTTCTCTACCGATACCCCTTCTTCACTTCAGCCAGCAGAGCAACCGAGATAAACGCCGCTGACTTAGAGAGAGACGAAGTGCAACCAACAACCGCCATCAAACGACCACCGCCATGTGCGGGATGCGGTTGAAGAAGCTTACAACATGTCCCGCGCCAGCTTTTATGCCTCCACCTGTATTGGCCTTGCTTCGATCGCACTTATAATCACCATGGCGGAGAACATCAAGTCTATCGATTGGATGATAGCTGGTACTAGCTCCGCGTACACATCTTTGGAGCTCATAAAACTCATCGAGAGTTCGAATCTCTCTCCCTCTACCACCAAAAGTAATCCGAAGACATTTTAGTACTTTAAACTAGTTTATTTTAATAATACGTTTCGCGGGAAGGAGTTTTTATTTCTGAGTTTTAGTGTTGAAGAAGCTTTCTTGTTTTATATTCTCCTTTTCGGAATCCTGTACCAATTTTAGTGATAATTGCAGTGTATCCAGCAACTTCGGAGATAACCACGTAGCAAGCCAATACGACCCCATTGAACAAAACTCATAGTATATGCAAAAGTCTCCTGCAGTCTCCTAGTCTTCCCTGCGCTTCGCAATTTAGAATGGCGCCTCGATATTACCGACGTATGTGTACCAATAGTACCAAGTCTGGAGCGCCTCATCATACACGGCTCGACGGATCAGAACGTGTCTTTTAACCTCATGGCCATGGTCAACAAAACCAAGAGCCAGCTCATGGAGGTGGTAGTGTTGGGTATGGATACGACAGCACCGCTGACGGAGCTGTCGCATTCGGGCCACCTGCAACATCTCCGTAGCCTTCGAATGCGCGGTTTCTCAAAGCATCACAAACAAAACTACCATGAACTCTTCAAGTTTCTTGATCGGAACTCTCCATAAACTCTTCAAGTTTCTTGGTCAGAACTCTCCGCAGCTTGAAACAATCGACTTAGACTTTGAGTACACGGACTTCGATAACAGAGGCCAGGAAACTATTCCCAAGTCCCTACAGCCCCAACTAAACCTGCTTACCAACTTTAAATACGCTAAAATTCACAGCCAGCTCCTGTAGTCGAGCCCATTTAATATAGACTTGCCAGAGATATACAACGTGCTTCCACCAAACTTAGAGTACTTAGTCTCAGTAGGCTTGGATCTTGACGCCATCCTTCAGCTCAATGAGGATAACAACGAAGAAGAGAGGGAGAACAAGATAGTAGACAGTAACGAGGATATTGTTGTCACTGACGAGGTGGACGACGAAATTCCGGAGCAAAGCGACCCCGACCCGCCATTTACGCGCGGTCTTACCATACCTAACACGTTTTGGGTTCAGGTTCGATTTTAACGTAACACTATATTTTGATCAAGATCAAGATCAATATCTACAGCTTACCGATCGGGCTTCGAGGAAGTTGGTGGCGAGTACAAAGGCACTAGGTATAACACTGGGTATCTAGGTGTATGACATAGAAAGTGACAGCCGCGACACATGCCACACAGGCAATGACATACAGGTGGCGCAGGCAAGAGAGTAGCTGTTATCTGTGAGTATGTAGAATTGTAATCTAGCTGGGAAAAGGTATAGCGCTGTAGTAGGTTGTAGCGGGTGATGTAGAGCGGGGTTTTTGTGTAGTTAGATTAATGTTGGAGCGAAAACAATCTGTCATATCAAACAATACTGCTATTGAAATTAAGACTTGCCACCTCGCCAAGCCAAGCAGTGAATGCTTACTTACACAACCAGTGAAGGTGAAAAGCCAAGGCACTGTTTTAGTGGGCAGTTTTTGTTTGCGTTTATGTAATAACAAACATGTATATGAATTCACCCCGAAGCTAGTATAGTATATAGTGGCGCTCCAAAACATGCAAGCAGACAATCTTATTTCCTACTTCCCTACCAGATAAAGCGTCCTCAA
This sequence comes from Bipolaris victoriae FI3, assembly GCF_000527765.1. NCBI lineage: Eukaryota > Fungi > Ascomycota > Dothideomycetes > Pleosporales > Pleosporaceae > Bipolaris > Bipolaris victoriae. The sequence continues at coordinate 70,088 of NW_014575389.1, forward strand.
CCCCACACACAATCATCGATATAGCACGGAACCTCTTATTCTGCACGATTTATATGCGATAGTATTAGTTGCGCCCAGAAGGTTGTTGTCGGTTCTCCACAGTAAGTATGCTTCAATCTTATATCCCAAACGTTCTGACCTTCTACTAGGCGCCGGTAGCAAAGCTACTCATAGCGGAGCAGTTTAGCCTCAATAACTAAAACAATGGAAACGAGTATTACGAGTACAAGTTGAACGAGAAAAAAGCCTTAGAGATCCTATTCGAGGGTGGCAATTACAAGCAATAGTCGGCGGGGCAGATATACCATGCTGCAGAACAGGCTATTCCCTTGCTGAGCCAGGGAGAGTGCAGCGAAGTTTTCTGCCTCCTCCAAAACTCGACAAGATTGCGCCAAAAGTTCTCTTTACGTTTTTTCTTCGCACTAAAGCAGATTCAAATACGACACGCCTACTGGGTTGACGTGATAGAACGCATCTGCAAGCTTGCGCAGTCGAAAATGGCTGATGTCGCTGCACATGACCAGCACGGGCAAGGGAAGTTCACTCTCTTGAATGACCCCGAAGACAGCGAAAAATGCCCTAGCGACTGCCCAATAGCAGAGCAGGAGCAGCCCGAAGAACCTGAATACAGCACTACCTCAGCTGACCAAGTCCTCTTCCTTCGCTTCTTCGAAGAGATTGAATCATGTGTGGCCCAAGCAGAAGCTTTATGGAGACGTGTAGCCTTGACAGAGCTAGATCTATCAACAGCTTCGATATGTATTTACCCCGTCCCATGCGCTGGTATTTATAGTTGCTGACTTAACTTCTTCAGTAACAAGCTTATACATCCCTACCGATCTCTCTCGGGTTTGGACTCTATATGTCGGACCGAGCCTGAAACTTGCACCAAACGTATCCTAGGGATACAGGAACGAATGTTGTAGGCTGCCTATCTATCTTGAATCTCATAACAGGCGGCGCTAAGAACTCCATAAGTTCTCCACTCAGCAAATCGGAATTACCGCCTGCCTTTGCGTCAACCCTAACTCAATTTTTCACAGAGGATAAAACTCGTTTTCAATGCACAAAAATCTTTAACACTTCGCTGGTTATAGTTATAACAGCTTCGGATTCCTGGCAAGCTGGCTGAAAATCAACTATGTTTTCTGCATCCGGCTTTTCTTATACGGAAGCAGCATTCTCCAGCTTTTCGCTTACATTTATGAGCGTGTACGACTCCGCGACAAACACATACACAGTAAATTGGAAGAATTGCGGACGATCAACGGATCAGTGGCCTTCTTTTTCTTGACGGGCGGCCAAAGAATCTAGAAGAATGCACAACGGGATTCAGAGGTGGTCCGATCCAGCAGGAATATGGAGCAATCTTGATCTTACCCGGCGTATCTTTCGTTCGAGAAGTAAACCTACTATCGCTCAGCAAATCACGGGAAAAGATGGCGGCCTGACATGCGAAATGACAAAGCAGCTGAACGACAAAACACGTGAAGAGTATCTGAGATGGGAGCTTGATATTCCTGACCTGATTCGACTTGAAGCCATCTTGATAGGTGCGGTCAGCAGAACCACAAAGAGACACCCGATTGAGGCAAGTGAACAGGCCTGGCTTTATCTTCGGAGAATGATAGTTGATCGTCCAAAAAAGGAAAAAAAGCTTCTTTCTAAATTCATGGAAGGGACGTGGTGCCCCAAGATAATAGGAGACCGTGGCTCCGACCCTACCACTTTAGACGACTACGAGGAGAGGTTGAGGAACTTGAATGCATTGCGGCAAACTTCTGTCAATGAGGCGGCGCTCCAAACACTACCGTCAGCCGACGACTTAGACCAAGCCAATGTTTCCCAAATCAACAACACCCTAGTGGGGCGATACAAACGCATGATCGGGCTAGGTAACCGAACTTTCTTCAGAACCATGAACTACTACTTTGGAATCGCTACATCTGTGTCACGGCCAGCCGATGAAGTGTGGATCTTGGAAGATGCGATGACGCTTTTCTTGCTGAGGCCAGTTCCAGTAAGAGGGGAGGTCTATGTCTATGGTATCATGAACGGTGAGAGAGTAAGAGGCAGTGTGAACCCGGATTGGAAGTCTATATGGCTCAAATAACTTCTCCATTGTATCTTTAGCGAGCGACGCACCAGACCTAATGACCTTCAAGTATTCTTCCTTCTACAAACGTGAATACCAGATTCTTCATCGTCTGTGCTGGTATTATGTCTAGACATTAGATTCGAATTTCTCTTTCAATGGCGAACATGGCTTTCTTCTCCAAAGTTAAAGTTGGCTGTACTACCGCCTGTGACATGAGTTCCTGATACCACATATTTCCCTGACATAGTCCCATTGAATACAGGTCCATTATACTTCCGCGAGTCTTCATTTTGGTCTTTTGGGATGTCGCTCTGAGGTGTATCTGAAGGCCCTCCATCTGCGGATAAGTCGATCTCCCTACGCAGTCGGGCAAAGGCCTTCTCCGTATATAAGCGGTATATTTACATCAAAGATACCCAGAAGTGAATATGCCATGTCTTCTTCGCGCTTTGTCTGGCGTTTTTGCGCCCACGACAGGCGCTCTTCTATGCTGAATCAGACTAACGGACTTCCTTGAAGAGCTTCGATGCTTATTCCAGTGATGCTGTGGAGTCCCTGCAAAAGCGAGTATTTGTTATCCAGTCGCTGGCCTTCGACTGAGAAGAATTCAACCGATGCGGGAGCTAGTAGCTCTTGGATCGTCCATCCTCTGGCCATCTATCTGCTTTGCTGAAAAGCAGGGTACCATTGTTGTCGGTCTGATGATCCACTAATTGGGGTGCCAGCTGAAACGTTAGAAAGATAAACGTAACATCGCGCGGCATCGCGATACCAGGCAAACATGGAGTTGATCGCTTCGGTGAGCTCTGCACTGCTCGATTTGTCGATGCAGCAGGTGTCTACCCAGAAATAGCAGAGGCCATTTTTGGCAACCTGATCTTCACAGAACCGTAGCTTCTTGTAACCTGGCTTGGAAATATATGTGTCTGTGTCTTTGCCGAGATCTGCGAAGGTGACTTCGTCATGATCTGGCCCCCAGGTGTGAGACAAGATGGCGTAACGGGGAACGGTCTCCCCTACAAATTCTTGCAGGATGTATCCGCCATAGTCGTTGCGTCGTAGCAGGCGCATATTGAATAAATCAAATTCGATAGTTAGCACAAAGTTACATAGAAAAGAAGTAGGAAATACTGAACATCGCAGAACTTGAAGTACACAAGGCTGAAACTGATACTCTCCTGGCACATTCCTATCCAGGCAGCACACATAGCTGCAAGTCGTCTGACTTCTCTCTCTCTCTCTCTCTCTCTCTCTGACCAGAAGGTTTTACGAAGTCACTTCTCCGCCGCACCATGACCAGCACGTTCCACGGGCCCCTGGATGCTCACACCGTCATCACAGCTCCACACTGTGGACCTGGTGGGACGATGAACTTCAACTTTGGGTCTGATCGAGCGGATAACGGTCTGCCAGCACCTCATCGTCAACTTGAACCTTTCTCCACGCTGCCGTTTGCACCAGATCCGGACTACGTCGACCGGCCCGATATCCTCGCATGGGCGCGCGACAAGTGCGCGGGAAACGGAGCGCGAGCAGCGCTGGTTGGTCTTGGCGGAGTAGGGTATGTTGACGTATTGTAGGCCTATTGCAAGATTAATACATTGATATGTAGTAGCATATCGCAGATTGCGATACAATACGCCCATAGCATCCACGATGCGAGCCCGCAGACATTTGTCTTTTGGGTACATGCTAGTACCCGTGCCCGGTTCAAGGAAGCGTATAAAGATATCGCAGACCAGCTACAGCTGCCAGGCAAGGACGAACCCAAGGCGAACGTATTACAGCTGGTTAAAAACTGGCTGCGGGATAAGAGAAATGGGAGGTGGTTGATGGTATTAGACAATGTTGATGATGTAGAGACCTTTTTCCCATCACGGAAGCGCAAGCGGGATGAGACAGATACCGACAGCCCTACTTCCCTGGCCACATATGTTCCCCAGAGCCTCAACGGGTCGATATTAGTTACTTCACGGAGCAAAGATGCGGCCTCCAGCCTAGCAGGCGGTCACAACAGGATTCGCGAGGTGCTTGCCATGAGCATAGGCGAGGGCCTCCAGCTGTTGCGCAACAAACTATACAACCCGCCCCTTGAGGAGAGCGCTCTAAAACTGTTACACGCACTCGACCATATACCTCTTGCTATCATAGAAGCGGCTGCGTACATTAACCGATGTACAAACATGACGGTGTCACGTTATCTAGACAATTTTCAGAAAAACAAGACGAATCGAGTGCGTTTGCTGAAGTGCGATGTAGTGGAGTTGCGTCGAGATCAGAGTGCCTCCAGCTCTATACTGAATACCTGGCAAATGTCATTCGAGCAGATCCGCCATGAGCGAGAATCAGCAGCCGATCTGTTGTCGCTCATGAGCTTCTTTGACTCACAGGGCATACCAGAGTGGACATTGCGGCGATTCAGAAAGTACATGGTAAAGGCGACTGGCGTAGAAGATGATGAAGACGAAGACCAACACCAACACCAAAACCAAGACGAAGACAAAGATGAAGAAAATGGAGATGATAATGATGATTGTGGGTTTGACGAGGATTTAACTACTCTACGAGCGTACTCCTTGGTATCGAGGACCGCAGATAATGTATGCGATATGCACGCTCTAGTGCAGTTCTGCACACGAGCATGGCTGTCGTCTCATGGTGATGCAGAGCGATGGGAAGGAGAATTCATAGAGCTAATGGCCCAAAAGCTGATAGCGCAAGAGCCGCTTAATGTGGTTGTCAAGAACTGGGAAAAGTGGCACCAGCTGTTTCCGCACGTGGAACTACTTTTTAACAGCAAGCCATCCGGTAAGGATATATTGCTGTTGTGGGCCCGAGTTCTGAAACATGCAGCGTTCTATCTATTTGAAAAAGGGGACTATACTGCTGCAACACAGGCTACAGTAAAGATACTAGCTACTGAGGAGAAGAGTTTGGGTCCCAGTGATATGACAACTCTGTTTACTATGTCACTATTGGCGGTGATGTTTCAGAGTCAAGGTAGGCACGAAGAGGCAGTAAGACCCAGCCAGCAAGCACTAGAAGCAAAAATGAGGGAGCTAGGAGAGTACCATCCTAGTACTCTAGAAAGTGTGACACATTTGGCATCAGCACTGCGTTCTCAAGGCAAGGACGATGAGGCAGAAAATCTTTATCAGAAAGCTCTAGAGGATTGCAAGAAAGAGCTAGGAGAGAAGCATTACTCAACACTATCAACTAAAAGCAACCTAGCTTCATTGATGTGTAGTCGAAAAAATCATAGCGGGGCAGAAAATCTCTATCAAGAAGTTCTAGGGGTGTATGAAAAAGAGCTAGGAAAGAAGCACTACTTAACGCTGTCAACTAAAACTGACCTAGCTTCAGTAATGCGTTATTAGAACAGATATAGCGAGGCGGAAAAGCTACTTCAAGAAGTTCTAGGGGTGGGTAAGAAAGAACTACGAGAGAGGCATAGCTTAATCCTGCGTAGTATGAGTGATATGTCAGGAATTTTATCTGCTCAGGGTAGATATAGAGAATCTGAGAAGTTATATCGGGAAGCATTAGAGATATCCACCAAGAAGCTTGGGGAACGCCATCTCGCCCGTTCTTTGCACAGACTTCATCGATACGTGGAAGCAACGAAGCTATACCAACAAGCACACAACGAGCTGACCGAGCAATATGGATCTCATCATCCATATACAGTGAGATTTCACCTGCTGCTCGAGATAATCCAGAAGGAAATGGAATTAGCTAGGTTATCCGGGGAAGCCCATGGTCAACAAATAGAGGACTCGCTCTAGGTGTGGGCGTTTGCGTGGTGGATTCATGCCCCAAGATACCATGTATTTAGTATCATTCTTCTTGTATATACAAAGATTCTGTAATTTGAATATATCTTACTCCTTCGTGTTTGTCTTTCGCAAAAGCCCGGAATGAGTGAGAAAGCCTGCAGTATTTCTTTACCATAACAATGAACAAAAACAGCTACAGTCTATGTAAAGTTTCAGGAAGAGGATACCAAACATCGAACAGAGGATCATACGGTTGGGTGTAATGAATTATAACGCCTACAACCAGCAGTATTTAATCGTATACTCTTAGTAGGTACCAGCCCTCAAAACCAACATCGAAAAAACATATGAAGCAGAACAGGTCAAAAAACACCGTCCCAGAACCATATTCGTCCACACTTCTCCACCTAATCATTTCCATCACTAGCACGCAAAAAACTACATTACGCTCAAAGCATACTCAGCCATAAGTGTCATTACTCATAAGATATATATACCCATCCATGCATCATCTAATCATCAAGTCATGACCTAAACTCCACATGCTCAATGCTCATGCATGTCCGACAACGCTAAAAGGTGTAAACAAGAAAGAAAGCAAGAAAAGCAAAAAACTACAATGCCAGCATACCTTCGGAATAAAAGAAAAAGCAAAAAAGAAACATGTCAGGTAAACCCACGCCCACTACCACGAAGCCCTCCAAGCCCAACACTAGGATAAACCTGCGCAGGCGCAACCTGAGCAGCGCCATCCACCGGCGCCTGAAGCACATGCTGCACACCACCCTGATAATACCCGGGTGTAGCACTCTGCCCTTTACCCTGATCAAACGCATACGGGCGATTCATCTCAACACCCGCCTGCGCAGCGCCATTCCCCGCAGCTCCACCCGCCGCATCAGTAGTCGCCGGAGCATTAACCGCATACCCCCACGTCCCCGTCTTAAGTTTCTGCTTCACAAACCGCACCTTCCTCACCATATCCTTTGGCATCTTCTCCTCACTCCCATCAAGCGCCCAAGTGCACGCTTTAACGACATCGCGCCACATACTTTTTTCAGTGTCGCCGAGGACCGGGTTTCCCTTTTCGCGGCGGACGCGCTCGAGGACCGCCATCATGAGGCCCTGGATGCGGTTTGTGACTTTTTCGAGGTCCTGGGTGGCTTGGGGGATGAGGATGTAGAAGGTTGAGGGGCTGGCGGGGCGGAATTGTGATTTGCGGAATGCGATGCTGACGGGGGCGGCGGTGTAGTGGTCTGGTGTTGAGGTCGAGGCGGGTCCGACGGCGAGACGCGCGAAGGCTGGGACGCCTGGGGTAGAGGAGAAGCGGGCGAAAGGGCAGTCGGCGAGTTGAACGGCGTGGTGGATGGATTCGTCTTTGCCGGCGGCGCGGCATTTGGATTTTTCGTAGCTGTCTTTGTTGATGCAGTTGTGGGCCCATTGTTTGGCGGTGCGTGGGTCGAGGTACTTTTGTACCATTTTTACTGCTTCCATGCCGTACTTGGCTTCGCTGGCTGCGCGAAGTCGAAACGCAAAGGTTACAAGTTCGTCTTGAGCTTTCTCGAGGTGAGGTCGAGATAGTGAGGAGGGTAGGAAGGTGTTGATGTAGTAGGCGTAGTAGTACATATATGTACCCAAGTAGTCAAAGTTGATGAGCTGTGACGACGAGTCGAGAAAGACAACAGGAACACCGAGCTTCTTCGCATACTGTTCTAAACGCTCGAGATCTGGTACCTTGTTTGCGCGACCGGCGATAGAGGGTCCAATGCCAGTGGAGAAGTCCAGTGAGCCAGTGATGGTAATCGCAGATATGGTCGAGCGCAAGGCCGGTGTCGTGGTGTTGATCCAATGCAACAAGAATGGTATGACTGCATTGTGATGCCAGACAATCTTCCTCTTCTTGCCTTCGAATTTTCCCATCTTCAGTACACGCTCAATCGCAATGTTGATTCGTCGGACAGTCTTCTCAAGCGCCTCGCGCTGCCCACTCAGTACACTGTTGTCCCAACCCCTGACCACAACAATCTTGCCATACGCGGCAACAGTGTCTTCGAGGTGGCTCCGTAGTTTGGCTCCAGTCAAGTAACCAACATACTCGCAGATGCGACTATAGTTGCTCCCACTACTGTTATCTTCAGCGATAATTACCATACAGCCATCCTTGGGATTCGCGCCGGCGTTCTTGCGCACTCCAAGATTGCAGAGCTTAGCAATGATTGAGGCAAGGTGCAGAAAGCTGTCGACATCAGAGTTTGACTCCCAGACATGTAGCACGCCTGGATCGCAAATCTTGTCGAGCGTTGCCTTTGAGGAAGTAGCGAAAGAGTGCTTGTACTGCTCTGGTATCGAGTGCACCAACTTCTTGAAGGAATCAAGGTCGCTAGACCAAGGTCCCTTGAAAGCCGTCATCTCCCGGCGGCGTTTGCGTCGCTTGTGCTTGTGGTGAGAATGAGGGCGCAAGCGTATCCTTTGTTGGTGATGGGAGCTCGCTAGGGGTTTCGGCGGCTGAGAGGGTCGTTGTGTACGCGGACGCGGCGACAAGTGCCGGTCGATGAAGCGATTGATATAGTTCATTGAAAGTTTCACTGGCACGGTATCTCTCTTCATGAAGGGAGAAGGGTGCAGCCGCACGCGGTTTGTTCATATCATACAAGTGTAGCGTTGGTGATCAATAAAGTTGTGAAGTGTTAGGCTACTGTTTGGAGAAAACAGAACGCGCGAGTCAGGCCCATGAGCGACAGCCGCGCAACCGATTTTGATTGAAGGTGAAAACGCGGTCAGGACGCAGTAGGTATATCCTTGAAAATGAAACATAAAAACATGATGCATGAGGGCAGACGTGGCACCACGTGATGACGAAAGATGAAGTGCGGGGTGCGCAATGAACGTGGAGATACGATATCATCAATGGCGTTTCTGAATTAGCCTATCAAACGCGCCAGCCGCAGTGAATGCCCCGATGTATTCCCAAAACTATCCTGCCATCCCATAACGCCACTCATGAATTAACGATAACAATCCTTCACCACGCCTACTTGCCAACACCACCACCCTGCTCTGACGTCTGATCTTTGTCGAGCTTCTCTACTTTTCGACTCAACAATGCGCGGAGTTCCGGACTGATCACCCTCGTCTCTTGCTCATCCCCGGCAGCCTGCTTGCCTTTGTCAGTACCAGAGCTCGTCGCTTGGTTGGCTGACGATGAGGAGCCCGAACTACCAGCCACCCCAGTGGCTGGCTTCCGCTGCCTTGCTTGTGGTGCCGAGGGAAAGTTTCCCTTTTTGTCAATAGTTTCTACTGTTCGCTGGAATCTCTTGAATAGAGACTCAGCGCGGACGAGTGTTGACTCCAGGTCCATTGTACCGGAGAGCTCATTGACTAAAGCAATGTCAGTGTTTGCTAGGTATAAAGAAGGGCTTCTTCAGGGGCCATTTCACTTACCATATTTGAGCACTTCGTCAAAGTGCTTCAGATGTGCCATGATAATCTCCCGATGCTTTTCCAGTATAGCCAATGCAATAAAGATGTGGAAGTTGCTGCTTAGGTAGTCGGTCCATAGGGACTCCCATAACCGCAGTACATCTGCCCATTCGAACTCTCGCTTATACCAAACAAGTAGCATGCGGAAGAAGAAAAAGAAGTTGGTCGACTCCGCTGACTGAAGGTGCAGGTACAGCTTAGGATCCATGAGCTGTACAAGATGATCAAGAGTCATGAGTTGCTTGCGCATCCCGGACTGATCCCGTAGGAAGTTTCGCTCCTATTTCATAATCAGCCTCTTTGTTCCAATGTTGATTGTTTATCGGAAAACTCACCATGCGGTCCATGAACCCCACAAAGCTCCAGAAGGCAACTGCATCGTCTTGCATGACTGCGTAGATGGGCGCGAGGAGATCGCTCATGCCTTGTACGTAGCCAAGACCCTTGTTGTATTCGTTGTAGGTAAGCAGCATATCCTTCATCTGCTCCAAATGGACGTTCGTGCCAACATCTGCAAATGGAGAGTCGGGATCAGGATGAGGAATATCCTCACCAGCAAAGATGGGGATATTGCGATCTGTGCGATGTACATCCTTCTCTACACAACGAACCCCATAGAATGGGGAAAGTCAGTGAACATTCAAAAGAGCGAAAGCAAACACGGGAACTAACCTATCCTGTTCTTCTGCTCCCTCCACCACTCTTCTTGCTCTAGGGTGTGCTGACCTTCAGCCATCCGCTCCCACCATGCGCCTTTGAGTCGAATGTACTCGTCGCGAAGGCTGTTAATGTGGGCGCGTCGCTCTTCCTCTGAGCTCTCCCATTCGTAAACACCCAGGAGGAATAGCCAGGCCTCTTTGCGCACGCCGTCGTCGGGATCCAGGCCACCGTGGAAGATCCGGTCCTTGACTTCGTCTGGCATCAACTGCAACCGTCCCTTGGAATCGAAGAAGCCCTTCCACTCTTCCAAGGTGACTGGTTTTCTTCGATCGGCCATGGTCATCTTGTCCATGTCTAGGATCTCAAAGTCGCCGACGTCGCTTTCCTCCATGGCCAAGACGTCTTTGGCTGTCCATATGCGCTGGTTTCGCTCTCGTTCACTTTGCTCGGCGATTCCCATAGCCCACCTCGCCAGATATAACCGTGCACTGTCGAACTCTTCCTGCAAGGTCTGTACCTCTGGATTCTGAATCAAGCGCCTAACCTGAGGAGGGATTTTGGGGTTGTCTGCAACGGCTTGTGCAGTCCTTCTTGTAAATGTAGTGACTTGGCTGAGCTTCTCAAGGAAATTCCATCTCGCCTCTTTGAGCGCCTTTGTTACTGGATCCATGGCTCCGTCTCTTTGTCCGCCTTGTTGCGAAGATGGTGTGCCTGCTTGTCCCTCTGTGCTCTTTCTCGGTGCCACATCTTTTCCAAATGATTTCTTGTCTTCTTCAGAGGGATCAATGAGATATATGCTCGGGTCGGCCCCCGACCGCTCAACTGTCACGTATCGTTTGAGCCATCTGAGTACCTCGTCGCCGCCCCAGAACATGCCACCTCCGTCACCGAACGGGTCAAAACTCTCCTTTGCTAGCTTCTTCCTTTGCATAATAGTGGACTGGCACTCACTGTCATGGAAGAATAGCGCAGGAAAACTGTCACCAGCACGGGTATTGACAACCACGCTCCCAAACCACCATCCTATACTTGGTGGTCGTATCAAGACCGAATATATCTCGCTGACGGGTAGTGCAAATGCATATCCGGGAGTTACAGAGTGTGTGGAAGGCGTGGGAGGTGGTGGCACCAGATATGACTGTTTAGGTGGTGACGAGGAGTCTGATAGATCAACCTTGACGTAGGTATCGTATGCATCGCCGAGGCTCGACTCTGGTATCCAACAAAGGAGTAATGAGGACGCGCTGACGCTTCGGGCTGACGAGGATGAAGTAGGGCGTACATCGTTGGGGGAGCGGGTTGACTTTTGTTGTATGAGGGCAATGAAGCCAGGGATGTTGTCCTTAGACGAGGGTGAGGGATGTACGTATACCTATGCGTGTTAGTCCAGTGTGCAGATGGCCAAATGTACACGTCGTTGTGCGAACTTTGCTCTTTGTATACAGTAGCTTTACACCTTTGCCACTGCTAGTATGTCGAATTGTGTTGTACTCGCCCTCTTCATCATCACTCATATCATAGAAGCTCGCGGTTGGAGAGGGTGGCGCCTCTGCTTGGGAAGCCATGCGGGGCTATAAGACCACCAGGGCTATACAGTGGCACTAGATGGAGAGAGATTTGCGTGTAGGACTAAGATGCTGGTGAGTATGTAGAAGATAATCTAGGTATTAGGCAAACAGGTGCACATGCTTGAACAGCGGCGTATAGTCGCAGGTGATGCTTGCAGGCTAGGCTCAGCTCGCCGGATGACGAGTGTGGCTGTGCGCGGGGAACGCGTCGCCGCTACCGTCGCCCCTCATCGAATCAGGTGGTGGTAGTGGTAGCACGACCTGGACAACGATATGACGCGCGCAAACAATCGAAAACTGAAACCGGTGCTTTGCTACGGCCCTGTGTTGAATAGATCGATATTATTAAGGACCTGCCTGTACAGTAAACCTGAACTATGTTGCCAAATGTCTACAGACCCATGCTTGCCTTCCCAGTGAGTACCAACAACCACTCCGTTACGCCATGCTCAACCCACCAAGAACTCAAAAGGCCTTCAGCGCATGCGCGGTCCACTCGGCAGGCCCATACGTCCGCCCTGTGGTGGTCCGCGTGGCGGTGCACTTCCCCCGTATCCTCCACCATTCTGTGGCGCATATGGATCGGCATTGCCAGTCCAAGGCGAGTTTGCCGACATGCCAGAATAGCCCTGCTGCCTTCCACCAGCGCTGCCATTACTTCCATAGCTGTTGCTTCGCTCTTCTGGGTATGGTGGTCGCCCTCCTTGGTCATATGGGCTGCGCGGGCTAGACGGGTTGGCGCTCCCAGAATCTGAAGCTGGTCCGCGCTGCGCTGGGCTCTGTGACCTCCCCCATAGCCTGGCCTTGAGCCGTTCCTGCGCGGATGTGCCCCCTCCTGCGCTTGGTGGTGGTGATGAAGACTCGGCCTGAGAACGTCCTCCTACCGAGCTCTGGTAGCTACCAGCCCTTTGACTCGGCAATGGTCGTCCCTGCACTTGAGGCTCTGGCGTCATGGAGTTGCCCATGGGTCGGCCTTGCATCGGGCGCCCTCCTCCGCCACGTCCTCCTGCACCTCGGCGGAGCGACAGTGGTTCTTGTGCCTGCTGTTGCGGCGCAGGAGTGTCCCACAGATCGCTGAGTCCTCCACCTCCTCTGCCCATTGGCGGTGCTTGTCCCTGTTGTCGCAGCGACGAAGAAGATGCGAACTGCGTCGGGGTCGTGGGTTGAGGGCCCTTTGGGTCTGGTGGAAGCCATTGGGGGAAGGGCCTGCCCTTTTCCGTGTAATATGCGCGAAGTACTCGCGAGAGGTGCGAGTCGTCTTCTGTATCGCCATCTGCCTCGTCGGATAGGATCTGTCGTCGCAGGTTGTTGTAGCGCGATGTCGTGTTGGTGAGGAGATTATTGAGGTAAGACGACATGGTGGGCTGACGAGCTGTGCCGATCGAAGGTTTGCGCGTTCAGTACTGCTCTTGGGCACCTTTATGCGGGCCAGTTGGTGTAGGTGAGTGGTGGTATCAAGGGTCACGTTGGGTCCCTGTTTCCAACTGACTCGGCGTTTGGGTCGCAGAAGCGAGCGAGCACGCTCAAGGCAATGGGCACCACCGCCACTGTTGCATCACCTTCTGCCACATACAAGCCGGAGATTCTTTCTATGTGAAACCCGACTTCTACGCTAACATGTTACGAATTTTGGCCCACGCTGAAAAGCTCTCTATTATGCGATCGATTTTCCAACAGACTCCGTTGATGCCTTGCATGTGCCTGGGCCGTCATGCACGGCAGATCACAGATCATGTTTACAAATGTTGAAACACCACGAAACAAGCTTTTTAACAACTACAACTCCTACCGAGTGAGACATTGTTCAAAAATGATCAGCATGTACAAAAAATGCTTTCGCTTTTTCTACGCTAGCAGTTGTCTGAAAGGCTGAAGGGCGCTTTCTAGTATATACTGACTCCGTCATGCTATTCGAAATCTCATACTCAAATCCTCAATAAGTCGTGACGCACAACTACCGGCATATCAACTAGATACATGTTCATGTTTACAGAAAGCGCAACCGGTTCCGGGTTCTGGTTACCAGAGTAACCTTGACGAACGAAGGGGAGAGAATGATGACGTTTGATCATAATGCAAACCTCGCTGCACCCTGTTGGGAGGATCCGGCGGGTCCCCATCGTCTGAGATCATGAAGCAACATCGCACTCGGCCTCTCTACCAATAGTGGATATGTTCAGTAGACCGTTGTTCACGGCCACTCATCGTAGATGTTCCAAAAAATCTGTTGTTGGCGTACAGTTGCACGGAATAATCCTACTGGCTTCCAATTCCGGAGTCTGAAGAGTTACTTCCTTGATCGAATTCTTGATACGGATGGTGAAAAAATGTAGGCATTGGGATCGGAGAGGGCGACATATCTTTGTATACCCGGTAGTCTTCCAGTACGATTGTCTTGAGAACGGGGGTTCACTGTTGCCAAGGTTGTCGGCATGACACTTATACCAAGTGATATCGAACCACCTGATAAGGAAGAGCAGCATGGATGGGCTGATATGAATGGATAGTGAAGGCGGTGATGACACCCAAATTTGCTTCCTTACTGTAGCGGGTTGGAATGACTCCCAAGGAAATACGCTGAGTCGGAGATGTGGCCACTGGTATGCACGACAAGGCCCATTACAGAACTCTCGGGACTTGTGAATCAGTCCCAATGCGACACATGTCATTGTTCCTGTCGCATCCCTGACGAAAGTAGAATCGTCTCTCAGAATAAGTACGTGGCTGAGGTGCGGCATGCGTGCAAACTCCTAAATATAATCGCTGAATCTTATTTCGGCATGTAAGGGAGTAAAGTCGATTTCTAGAGCTAGTGGACTGCTCCATTCCTTGATCGACTTGAGTTCCGCCAAGTGGGTCGCTATATCCTCAGAGTTACTGTGCTGCCGCTTGTGACTGGCCCAGTAGTCCTCTAGATCCTGGTGGGTGAGGTTCAGAGAACGCCTTAAGACCAGGCAGTCACGGAATCCTCTCTTGCGTTCAAGTGCTAGTAGCACGTTGAAGAAAAGCGCATGAGTACTAATGAGATAGTCGATCTGTAGGCTCGGCCCTTCGGGGAACAGCCCAAGTAGTGAGTAGATCCTATCACGGACGTCTGCACATTCCCCTTGGCCCAGTTGACTAAGAAGTTCATACAAGGTTGGAGAATTGGCGGTGTTGTCACCTCTAGCACGGCTCAGAGACAGACGAACCAAAGTTTGTGCAACGCTCATGTTCCTGGAGTTTGCTTGCGTTATAGGAGGATGAATCTTCCATAGCTCTCTGATGGCTGCCTGTAGGATTTGCGATACCGATCCAGTGTTCTAATCTAATGACTTGCTACCACAGCGGAGGCGAATATTGGAAGCCGGATATTTTCTTGGACTATCCACATCCGGCTCCAGTAGTCTCGTGCGAACAAGTGCCGCATAGAAATGGTTACATTTGAACATATATTGCAGATTCTGAGAACTATATCAATTTTAGAACATGGTACAACGTGGTATGATATAACTGGTGTTTATGCATGAACATTCGGGTGAAAGAATGAAAAAGCTAGCTTACTGTTTGCGCGGGGCTCTTCAAGTTTTTGGAAGGCTGAGCCAAATCTAGTGTCCCAATTTCCTATCCAAGCATAGACGATGCCTGCATTGGAAAAGATTTGGTGCATTTGGCCGACTTGGATAGCTCTCTCAGCAAAATCCGATTGATTGATGCATATAGCATCGATCCATAAATTATGACAGGCATCCTAGTGAGCTGTAAGCGCAGAACACATAAAATTCCTAAAGTTCTCTCGAATATATAGGACTTTATTATTGATAATGATTCGATGCAGAGGTCTGGATGGGCCCCAGCAATATGAAAGAGCATTATAGCTGCCCTTATGGAGATTGAACTGCTTTTCTTTCATAGCGCATATAACGGTGCCATCTGTGGAAAGCTCGAGGATGTCAATCAGGCGAATACATTCCTGGGGTGATGCTGACTTGTATGCAAACTCCGGTAGGTGATCTGAATCATTCGCAGGTTGCGGCTGGTCGCACAGAAGCTCCCAAGATTCCATGTTGATTCAGGCGTATCATTTCGAGATACTACAGTCCGCTTTCCCATTAGCTTCTGCTTAGACTTGATGATAGTACCATTTGTGTAAAGTTTTTAATCTTCATAGTAATACCTCAACTTGCCTTGGTATAGAAGCATCGATAAACCCATCTTATAATATAATTACCACAACAATGTTGACGAGACCGAAGCTGACAGAACGTGTAGTCAGGGGTATGTGACGTTAGGCTATACTCAAAATCGTATCTAAGAGAAAGACAGCGCAGAAGTTTATGAGCGGATTCCGCCACGGCTTGCGACGTCGTCACTTTTATGATGAGCGGGGAGGGGTAAGGCTGAGTGCACAGCCTATAGTGTGGCGCGACAAGGCTGAATGCAGAGGTCATGGGGTTAGGTGTGATAGACAGCATTGAGAAAAGATACGACAAGAGGAGCGTTTGAATGCATAGTTCGGTGTTGTTGTATTTTTACATTGCTAGCCGGCCTCCTGTGATATACAAGAAGGGAGGAGCGCAGGATACATGTCTAGCGAGGAACCCATGTGCACATGTGGATCAACATGCACGGCCTTCAATGGGGAAGGAGCAGTGCGGACACGGTGTTGGAAGGAGCGGCGGGGCTCTCTGTACCGGAGTTGTATCCGCCTTTGTGCTCTCAGGTATTTACAGAGGGTTCCCTCGCTGTTAAGCAGACTGGGAAAGATATTGCTATTAGATATCGTTTGCATACGGCGCACTTCAAGGGGAAGGAGATGAAGGCAACATGGTGATTGAAAGTCCTGTATCATAGAGGACGCTCTCCAAGGCGCATGCTTAGCCCAGTCAGCACCCACGTGATTGTTGTAACCTAAAAATGTCACATAGTTGAGTTTAGGTCATGGCGTCATCCGCGGGAGCGGGAGTAGGGCTAGTCACAGATGAAGATGCTTCTTGTGCATCTCCCGCAACATCCTTGATCTCTTTATTCCCTCCATCTGCTGCCTTCTTGGCCTACTCTTTGGCCTTCTTCTTCAACTTCTTTTCTCTGTTTCTGCGCGTCTTCTTTTCGCGCTCCGCCTCCATCTTCTCCTGCGCAAGCCGTGCCTGCTCACTCTGCTTCTCCTTGGTCGCCTGCAGCTTCTTTCTGATTGCAATTCGCGTCTTCTTGCTCTTTCTTGTCCGTTTGTGTATCTTTTCCTCCGCCGTGGCGAGCATTGCAGGATGGCCGACCAGGACTTCTTTTCTCATCCCTGCTGGCGAGATTTTGCGCACTTTCCACGGCAAGGCGCAGCCCGGCCAAGGCAGCTGTGACAGCTCCAAGACGCCCTTTCCGTCGATGGCTGCCGCCCGGAAGGCAGCCTCCTCGTCACTTGTGGGCTCATCGGCAAAATAGTAGCTTCGGGGCTTCTTCAAGATGAGGCCCGGCTCTCCACTGTCGGCAGTGGGGGACGATAAACGGATCTTGTGTGTTTGCGCGGGCGCATTCGAAGGTGCAGCAAAGAGTCGCAGTTCCGCCTCATCGTCATCACTGTGCGCAGCATCTTCGACGACTTGTTCGGTCGTTGTATACGTAAATTGGCTGTGGATCTTGGACCGCAAAAGTTCCTCGAGGTCTCGATCCGGCGAAGAGCGTGGTGATGATGTGGGCGATTGGAGCTCGTCGCGGCGCACCCTTGGCAAGGTCAGTATGATGCAGCCGGTTCTGGATGTCTTCCTGGTCGAGATTTACCACTTCGCATCCGGCAGTTCGAACATTGCGTCTCCTGTGTCGCCGGCCTTGTCGCGTGGTGTGTTTCGGTGTGCAGGTTCTGTTCATTGCAAATCGGCGGCATTGCGGGAGATCGGCGTCTGCTCGGATTTGCGGGTGCAAAGCCACTAAGCGCGCCTTCCGATGGCACGTCATGCTTCGATAACCACAGACGTCTTTTCATCGGATTCTCTGTACCCATGGCAAAATGACCGTGGAATCTTGGAACCTCCACTGGCCAGGGTCGGGGCCTCTAATACGCATCGAGTTAATTACCCGCTCAAAACAGTCGTCCGCGGCATCAATCTCCAGCTAATCGTCGATGGCGTGGGTTGACACAACTCGCCGCATGTCCCCCGCCACTGTGCCTTTGCCTTGGGATACGTGAATTATTGCGCGTGTGGAATGCCATGTTGAGATACCCCCCCGCTAACACACAGTACCATGGGCTATTCTTATGAAGCAATCCGAGAGCGTGATCTCCACAGGTTCGTCGTTATGCATATGTACTCCACGCTAGCTGCCGTTGACCCTATTCCCCCAGGTATTACCGCCCATGGCTCGACGGCCAGAGCCTGCTAGATGCCGACGGCTCTGGCAAGCCTCTGACTTACTCTGGCTACCAGCCGCAGTCGTCGCGCGATCGCTCTCTGACTGCCTTTGCGCAGCTGGCTACGCTCCGTCTTGACACGCGCCGGGCTATGGTCTCCCTGATCGACTCGAGCCGACAGTATATCCTCGCTGAAGCCACTCGCACACTTTCGCTATTCAAACCTGTCGCTGAAGCGCCTGAGGACGAGGTGTGGCTAGGCAATGCCATACTGAACAAGGTGGACGCTGTCTGTTACCACACCTTCACATCGACATATATCGCAAAGGAAGATAATGGCGATACCTTCGAGGCGGAGTGCATGGTCATTCCTGACTGCAGACTGGATCCTCGTTTCGCTGAGAGAGATTATGTCACGTCCGAGCCTGGTGTGAGGTTTTACGCGGGTGTCCCCATTGTCACCAAGGCTGGAAATCGCATTGGTGTCTATGCTGTATCTGACGAAAGGCCTCGTGCAGGTATTACTGCTGCTGAGGTGCGCTTTATGCAAGATGTTGCAGCCGCCATCATGGAGCACCTCGAGTTGGCCAAAGACAGTATGGACAGGAATAAGGGGGAGCGCATGGTACGAGGCTTGACCCAGTTCATCGAGCGCTCGTCTGCCCAGGACATGCGCGAGGAGAGCAATCGATCCAGCACTATGGAGCGGCAGACTGAAAACGCGCGCTTGGTGACGCTAGATGAGGAAGAGTCTGAATGCAACTCCACATCCACACATGCCACAGCCAGCAGGCAAGCGCAGCGCAAGCGCGATTCCGAGTCGGACGCATCCCGCATATTTCACCGCGCAGCTCGCATTATACGGCAGAGTACTGATGCTGATGGTGTCGTCTTTTTCGATACGTCTGCAGCCGGCATAAGGACTCACCTCTACGACTATAACCGAAACGCTGGGAGCAGTGACGAGAGTGCAACACACAACACCGATACCGGCGACTCGACAACATCGCGAAGAATAAAAAAACAGAACCTTGTCAACACACATGGTTCGGCAGATCCAAACATCGTCGATAGCAAACCTTGCCCTGTAGCCGGGCTTTCTTTACGGGAAGGTAACGCGAGTTTGGTGCACTCTGAGTTTAGCTTCACCGAGGCTGCTATGGAGCGATACATACACCGTTACCCTTACGGAAAGTTTTTCAATTTCAATGAAGACGGCATCGGCGTCAATTCATCCGATGAGAGATCCGAGCGCTCCGAAACCGAACAATCGGACCGCACTGTAAACGCATCTACAGCAGGCACAAAGAAGCCGCGAAAGAAGCGAGAACGATTCGTTCCCACAGAATTTTTGAAGGTCTTGCCCAAGGTTCGCAGTTTGATCTTCTTGCCTTTATGGGATCCGAGTACGGAAAGATGGATTGCAGGTGGTTTCATCTGGACAGCTCAAGCTGGAAGGCTGATGAGTCCAGATAACGAGCTGCCGTACCTACAGGCCTTTGGAAATTCAGTCACCAGTGAGGTAGCGCGCCTCAATGTGCAAAAGGCGGACCGTGCCAAGACAACCTTCATCGCATCCATCTCACACGAGCTACGATCGCCGCTTCATGGTATCCTCGGCTCGGTCGAGTTTCTACGTGAGACAGTGGCATCGGCATACCAAGAATCTCTCGTCTCTTCCATTGAAACATGCGGAAAGACGCTACTGGATACCATCGACCATGTACTTGATTACGCAAAGATTAACAAACTACAGAAGGGGAACGCTGTCCAAAGACATCGAGGTCAAGGTCGGAACAAGAGACTCCCGGCCGATAATTCCATTCTTGGTGTTACTTCTGACGTCGACCTGGCTCAACTGGTCGAAGAAGTTTGCGACACAGTCTGCGCTGGCCATACGTTTAGAAAAACACACCATATTCGTGGATCTGCCATCTATGACCAAGCCGAAAATGCAGCTGTGAAAGGCTCCAAACAAAATTCCAATGTCAATACCGACGTAGAAGGCAGAGATACACATGGCTCTGTTGCTGTATCGCTAATCGTGGCCCCTTATGTCAGTTGGATTGTGCGCTCTCAGCCCGGCGCTCTTCGTCGAATCGTGATGAATCTGGTGGGCAACGCTTTGAAGTACACTGATTCTGGTTTCATTGCCATCAAGATGCTACAAAACGGCTCGACTGCCAATTTCATGAACCTGAGTATCAGCGTCGAAGACTCTGGAAGAGGAATGTCGCAAGAGTACCAACGGACGAAGCTATTCTCGCCGTTTAGCCAAGAGGATCCTTTCAGTTCTGGTACCGGGTTGGGTCTTTCAATCGTAAAGCAAATTGTTGAATCTCTCAAGGGCGAGATCGAAGTCAAAAGCACTCAAAATGCCGGTACCATTATCAAGATTAACATGCGTCTGCCAATCGGTTCCAAGGAGAATGCGCACCAGGACCATGCACTTCTGCGCGCTCCAGAAGAGTTGAAGGGCTTATCAGCCAGTATCGTTTGCGACATGACTGAGACCGACTGTGTCCAACGTGGCCTGAGGACAAAACAGTCAATGGAGAATGCCTGTAAGAACTTTGATATGGAAATTGTTGAGTCGAAAAACTCCGATAGCAATACCTCGCTGGCCGACATCGACTTCCTACTTACCGACTCTCCATCACTCTTCCAACTAATACACAAGGCAACAGCCAATCGATCTAAGAAGTCTCCACTCGGTGTGATCTGCGTTTGCACAGATACTTCCGAGAAAGCAGCAGTTGAGACTCAGCTTGCACGACAAATCGATACGCTAGGATGGATAGCTGAGATTGTCACTCAGCCGTAAGTAACATAACTTCCTTAGTGCCATTGATTTTACTAAATCTTTGATAGCTGCGGCCCTCGGAAACTTGCTCGAACCCTTTTATCATGTCAAAGTCGCGCTTCACAGCTCAGTACCGAGCGAGCCATCAGCCGTTCGATGAGCTCCTCCGTCGTGCAGCCAGAGTTTCAGTCTCTCGTCCCAGAGAGAAACCTACCCCAGCGAAGTAATAGCGACAGGCCTCCCGAGTCGTCGTCCACGAAACAAGATGATGATTCTGTCGGATTTCCTTCACCACCTCCGCCAAGGCCTTTCCCCTCGACCATCACTCCTTTGAGTCCTAGCCATAGTGAAAATGGCGAGTACTTTAATCCACGCGTTCTTCTGGTAGACGACAACGCTATCAACCTCAAACTCCTAGTCGTGTTCGCTAAGCGACAGAATCTGCGCTATGTCGAAGCTACCAATGGTCTCGAAGCTCTTGAAACCTTCAAGGCTGAATCCAAGTCTACGGCCACACCAAGTAGACCCTTTGAATTTGTGCTTATGGACCTTAGCATGCCGGTCATGGATGGTCTGACGAGTACGAGGCAAATTCGCCAATATGAGGCGAAGATGGGATTGCCCAAGAGCCATATTGTAGCGCTCACAGGATTAGCGAGTGCACAGGATCAGATGGATGCTCAAGAGGCGGGCGTAGATATGTATCTTGTTAAACCGGTCAAGTTTGCAGATATTAAGAGGATCTTTGGGGGGAAATAAGGAATACGAGGTTCGATTGAAGTTTGCAATTGGCGTTGTTCATTAGGCATTAAGTTGGATACCTAGCATGATATGCAGATATGCATGGCGACGGCGTTTAGATGTTGTTAGCATATAGTCCTGTGGATGACTGTTTACCTTTGATGAGTCTAGTTGAAGAGTTTCCAGGTGTCTACTGGTTAGAATAAGACTTACAGCCAGTTTGGCTATGATATCTCAAGAACTGAGGGTGACGCCCAATTGCACTCAGCCTACAGATCCATCTCTCTCACAATTAACACTTGACATCCCGCAGCTTCTTCGCATTTCTACACAACATCTGATCAACACAGTTGAAACTCCTGCGCCCATTCAAGACACTTCTTCACAAACGGCCGAACATCATAGTCTTCAAACCTTGTATGCGGCCAGTCAGTTGCAAATACCATCCTTGGGGGTTTGGGAATTGTTGTTGGATTGTTGGGTGGAAGAGAGGAGGAGGAAGGGTGGAAGGGCTTTGCGGAGGTGGGAGAGCATGGTGGATGCGACGGAGGGTGTGTAGAGGCGAGGACGGTTGTGCAAGATGATCTTTTTTTTAATCTATATCTTGAGGTTTAAGCTGAGTGTAGTACGGGACGAATGGGAAGCGGGTTGCTATGCGGGGCGAAGCTTAGGGTGGGTATGGATTCGGATGTTATATGCTGTGGAGTATGTTGGGATGTAAACAGTCGTGTTCGTGTTGTTGGTTAGTAAACATACAAATCAATCTCACCTGAAATTCAGATGTTCAAGTATGTGTAACATCGTCTCTTCTGTAGAATTGAGTTTATTCAAGTTTTTTTCTTGTCTCAGAGCTTACTGGTAATGATGGTAGGAGTTAATCTTCCTACCCTTGTGTATAAGATGAGTGCGCATTGATCATCTTCAAGGTCAAATTAAACATCTTTTGCAGTCTCTTTCCATGCTTCCAAGCTCTTGAAATCTCTTTCATGGAAGAATTATGCCTTCTGTAGCAAAAAGCTGCAGATTGTTTACTGTTCTGAGATAGGGATGGGACGTGGTTGAGGATGTGACGTCACGGTACAGCCACAGCTTGGGCCAATTCTCCAGGTACATATTTTCGAGCTTCCTACTTCTAGTGTACCCCAACACTCTTGGCGTACATGTGTATGATATCCGAACTGGAAGCACTATTCCGGTCCAATAGGACCAGTGAAAAATGGGTACTTGCTATTCAAGGTAATTAGTATCACCTTCTCCAAAATCCACTAAACTACTGATCATTGTACGCGTTGAACATTCTGAAGGCATTGATTTGCGGATCAAAGAAACTACAATGAAAGAGAATGAACACCGCCAACGGCATTACTACCATATTCGTTGGAAAAAAATCAAAGAAAACCAATTTCACTCAATTTTCGAAGTCCTTCGGCGATGCATACATGTCTAAGTAGCACGAAGCTGTTTTCGTGAAACACCAACTCCATTGTCACATGTTCAGTCATCTCATGGTCTACAATAGTGACGGTCATTCACGTGCCACTTAGCGTGGGGTACGGAAATTTGTCACAACTCAATCGTCACTCGGAATGCAGTTAGTTGAGTTCGGCCGCGCACACTCAATCTCTGTCCGAGTAAGCACTCGACATCGATCTACCCGACTAACAAGTATGCTATTCTCATCACTAAAGAACTGGGTTTAACGCTATTACGGCATCGTTGCGTACCGACAAGCTCCCTTTGGAGGCTATATATTCCTAGTTTCGCTCCATATCGTTCCGTAACCACGTACCAAGTACTCTCTTTATCCCCAATCATCTACTTCATTCTGTCACATCTGCTACAAATATCACGTATCTTGACACGTCCTGTCAACTGCACCAAGCGTAAGCACTAACGTTATCGCATTCGTTGTCGTGGGATTCCATGAATGTAACAACTGGAGCTAAATTTGACTCCAATGGCTTTGCGACTACGTAAGTCTGACTGCATCTCAATGACTGGCGGCGCGTTTTCGCGACATGACACGAAAGACCTTGAATGACTCCAGTTCAGCCACTGAGAGGCGGTGGCATTCTTTGGGGTGGTAGAGCGGCGGTGCGTGCATATCGGTTTCGCGCTGCAGGAGCTCGAAGCGAGGGTCTCACGTGGTAAGTATGCAAAGAAGACATTTCACGTCGGTAAGGTCTTCTTTCGTACTGCTGGTCTCTGGAAATATTACATTTCGCCACTGGCGTGAACATGCGCTCGAGGTTAATGATTAGTGTGCCTGCCACATCTCAGCAGCGAACACTGATACTGCCAGTTCACCAAGCCTTGCGGCTCCCGGCGCGGTCCAAATGCTTGTACAAGAGACTATCGTTGATTTAGCGATACTAGTGGAGCGAGAACTAATTGCAAGGGCGCAATTCGGTAATAAGGTTCTCGCTAGGGGACTACCGTTTTAACTATCTTCCCCAAGGCGTCCACTTAGCGTTTTTATCACAACACCCACTTGACTCTTTGTACCACTTTCCCTGCAATCAACACAAGTAGCATTTGTTCACAATAGCACCCTGCGGTCGGATTTCATAGAGAAAGCACCCCATGAAGGACATCAGACCAGAAGTTGCAATCCGTCGCTGATCAGCCCACGACAAACAACCTTGGTATGCTAATCCCCGTCTGGTAAAGGTCAATCTTAATCCCTGATGCCTCAAACTTATGGCGTCTGTGGCCCAACCCCCAGGGTCGCGGCGATCCTCGTTTATTGCCGATGATGATCTGCTTCATAGCGCTCGCTAGTCTAAATCTATCCTGAAACAATAGGCATCTTCCCCACGCCTTTCTTTAGCAACTTATTGTTTCGACACGGAAAGGGCTCACCTCCCATCAAGAAGTACATGGCCTGCTGTATTCCCAAAAAGATGCTGCCATTGGATATTCTTTACTTCTGGAACACGGTGTTAAGTAATTCTGGAATGGTGGTTTCCGATAGTGCATTGCGTATACTCTAAGCTGACGGCAGAGACACACGACATAACCGCCATTAGATGTTGGCGAGTAAGACTTTGCTAACTCAAGCTTCCAAACATGCCCAGCTCGTCTTATGAGGTAGGTTATTGCAATCACGCTGCATATCCAAGGTCGATCTGCACATCGGCTACCCTTTGCCGGACTGCAAGCATGCGTTACCATATTGGAAACATGTTAGTGGGTAACGGTTCTTCAAAACAACAGCGGGTCGCTCTTATCGCCTGACTAGCGGCCCGTCAGATCTGTTTCTATTTCAGAATTCTCTCTAAAGCTTACCCTCAAGCTTCAGGGTTCGGACGCAGATCTGCTCGTGCCATGTCATGGATGAACATTAATCGTGAGTACTACCCCTCTGCCGTCCGAAAAATATCGTTAGGTATAAGTAGATGAGCCTCAGACATCTTTGTGTTTGGAACCAATACTATCACAGTCGTTCTTTACTTTACTTTCAACTTCTTCCAGTCATTCCAGGCCCCCATCCTAGAACAATCTGTTGGTCAAACCCGCGCTTTTTACCTTACATACCTAATGTATATTCGCAACATTCTGATCTCTGGCCTAGCGGCTGCCAGCACAGTCCAAGCCTACAACAATGACACATTTGGTGAAGACGAGAAGTGGATAGTAGCAGATCCTCCTCCCGTACAAAAGCGACAATTCATCAACATCTTCGGCCTACTCAGCAACATCTTCGGTGGCGGTGGCGGCAACAAAGATGATCCAAGCGAATGCCCTGCCATCTGGACCCAAATATCCGCCACTCTCACCCAACAATTCTCCGCAAACGGCGAATGCACAGATGCTGCTCGCGCCGCCATCCGAGCTGCTTTCCACGACTGCTTCCCAGGAGCCTGTGACGGCTCTCTCATCCTAGCCAACGAATGCGCACAAGCCCCCAGCCGCGGCCTCCAACGCTTCTGCAGCAACCTCGCAGGCGTAGCCTCGCAAACCAACGTCGGCGTCGGCGATCTCATCCAGTTCGCCGCCGCACACGCCGTCAAGACATGTCCTGAAGGTCCCACCGTCCCCATCCGAATCGGGCGCCAGGATTCCAGCCGCGAAAACGACTGGAGAATACTACCGCGAGGTGATGCCAGAGGAAACGATGTCGTCAGGTTATTCAGTGAGTTTCCCTCCAAACAGCATATCTTAAGAAACACCTTCTGATAAGATACATCACAGCCTCCAGAGGTTTTACCCCCGTCGATCTCGCCGCCCTCCTCGGCGCCCACTCAACTGCCAAACAGCAATTCGTCGACCCCTCTCAAGCCGGTGCTGCTCTTGACTCTACCCCAGGCGTCTGGGACATCAAGTACT
The DNA here is from genome assembly GCF_000527765.1 of Bipolaris victoriae FI3. NCBI lineage: Eukaryota > Fungi > Ascomycota > Dothideomycetes > Pleosporales > Pleosporaceae > Bipolaris > Bipolaris victoriae. The sequence continues at coordinate 95,862 of NW_014575389.1, forward strand.
ACACCGAAACACTTCGTGGAAACGCGCCTTTTACTCTCCCAGCCGACAGAAATGTTGCGAGGAACCCGGCGACGGCGCTGGCTTTTGCAAGTTTTGGCGTTAGTAAGAAGGCGTGGGATGATGCGTTTGTTGTGGCGATGGTTAAGATGGGGATGATGGGTGTGACGGGTCGGAATATGATTGATTGTACGAGTGCGTTGCCGAAAACGAGTGCTGCTAAGAGGGAGGTTAAGGAGAAGAGGGTTTCGGGGAGGTTTACGTGGTAGGTGGTGTAAAGGGGGAGTGAGTGAAAACTTGGTATCGAACACGCGTCATGATATTCTGTATATGGTCCGGCTTTTCTTTTTCTTTTTCTTCATTGTTATGTTGTGTGTATTTACTTCACGATTTGTATTTTATGATACCATTGCGCTTGGAAGATAGGAGGGTACTGTATTTGTAAGGTATTACGAGATTATAAAAGAACCAGCACTTGATCCGAGAAGATACCTTACGTTGTAATTTGTGAAATTCCAATGGCCAAAAGTGGCACTGCATCACCTCCCCATAAGTTTACCCCGAACAACTAGACTGAGGACACGAGTGTCAGTTGTAGGCTATCCTTTCTGAAGAAAAAAAAGGCCGCATCACAAAGCCCAAGTCTCATACCTGCCCAATATACACGCAAAATGATTGATAAAACTTCTCAAATTATCAGTCTCTACCCTACCTTTCCACCTCCGTACCCTACAAATTTGAAACAAGAGACAATGAAAATGGCACCATGCAAATGCGACTGTCTCTCCCACAACCCACCCCCATGCAAGGTCAGTACAAACACCCACATTTCCCAAGTCCCTTCCCACCCGCCTAGTAAAAACCTCAACGCAATCCAACGACAATGCACCTTGACCTCAAGCACAACAAAACCACCTATACAGAATCAAGAAAAAAATAAATATTATACCCAAAACCCCCCCAAAAAACCTGGCAAAGCAAAAGATTACCCTATAAATTCCATACACATACATACATGCCTGCCTACTCCTCCCTACATTAATCCCTAATCCTATCCTATCCCAACTCGCGCATATGCACCCAAACCAAGCCCACCCACATATGCAACCCCAGACCAAACCAATTACCAAACCAAACCATGCAAGCAACTAAAACCAAAAAAAAAAATCTTAAATTAACTACAATATAACGACACAAAGAAAACAAAAAAATATATATAAAAGACGCGTGGAGGAACAAGGGGAAAAAGAGGCGGGATAAAGGGAAGGGAAGGGAAGGGAAGGGGGGGGTATATCCAAAGATTCTCCAAGAAAACGGATGAACGCAAAAGAAAAGAAAAAAGTAAGTAGTGGGTACAAAAGAGAATGCGAACGAATACATGAAAAAAAAAGAAAAAAATTTTAGGAATGTAGAGACCCATCACAACTCACAGCGAAAAACAAGAAGAGGGTTGTTGCTAAGGGTAGATCGATACAGAAAAAAAAAGGTACTCAAAGAAAATACCCCCTTCCCCCCATCTGATCACACACTTATCGCAACTCAGCAAAAAAAAAACATTAACGCTGCGCACACCTCTCTCTCTCTCTCTTTCTTCCTTTCCCCTTATACATCGCCCCGATTCTTTTACCTCTCAATCGTTTATATAACCCAGAATCCTCGCCAAGCCTTACCTTCGAAAAGAAAAATTACGGAATGTACATGACTCCAACTACTCAGGCGGCGGCGTGGGCAAGTCCCTACCCTTCAACTCTGGGCTGGGCGGATGAACAACCGTAACAGGTGTGGTGGGTGGATTTTCTGCATCAACATCTGCTGCTGAATCTTCAATAGAAGCAGAAGTAACGCCGTCTATACTAGCGCTACTACCAGCACCGGCGTCGCCGCCGCCGCCGCCTTCTTCGGGTATAGCTGAGGGACTGAGGAGGCCATCCTCAGTCTTTGCAGTGGCAGCTTGTTGGCGGCGGTTGCGTCGCCGTTGGCGTTCAGTGTCTGCGCTTTCTCTGCGACGGCGCACGGATAGTGAGCCGTCTTTGTTGATGGAGGCGCCGGATTGGAGGCCCTCGAGCATGGCGGCGGCGCGGTCAGCAATGTCTGCTTCGGCGGCGTCAGAGGCAATGGCTGCGATGCCGCCGCTGGAGCTGGCTTCGCTTTCGGCGGTGTCGCTCGTGGGGCTGAGAAGCTTGCTCTTTTCGTCTGTTTCTTGAGATTTTTCCTTGTCGTCTTCTACGTTGACGCCGATTTCTGGCATCTTTTGGCCACTAGCCACGCGGACCTGGTGCCTATCCTTTAAGCGTGCACGACGACGGCGATCACGTTGATCTCTTGCTTCTGGTTTCGCGGCACGCAACTTCTGGAGCAAATCGTCCATGGCGCCTGTAGAGGCGGGCGATTTGGGCGCGTCCGAGTCGGACAGTGCGTTGGGAGAGAGAGGGTTGGAGTTTTGAGCTTGCTTGCGGCGCATAGAGATTTCATTGCGGCGGTGTTGTTCCTCGAGTTGGATGTTTTTGTCTTTGGATTTCTGAAGCAAGTTAGCAACCAAACAAACGCAATACGCCCGTAATGGGAAAGTATAAAACAAATTGACTTACCTTCCACTCTTGAACAAAGTTGGCCAACTTCGCAAAGAAATCTCTTCTCGCACTCTCGTCGCTCGGGTCTTCTCCATAGAACGCCATGATATCGTCGTAGCTCTTTTGCATATCCTCAAGGAAGACCTGCAATTGTTCTGCCTTCCTTCTCGCCTCCTTCATGTGTCTCTGCACGACAATCGACACCTTATCTTCAGGATGGAACTTGGTCGGATCCGAAAGATTACCAGAGTCGAGCGACATTTGGACGTTCTTGATGTTGTCAATGTACTTCCTGGCGTCGTTTTGCAGTTGCTCAACGTTAATCTTTTGCGCCGTCACGACACCGCTGATCTCGTCGGTGAAACCTTCCCATCCAGAGTATTGGTTACGCACAATCCTCTCAACAACATCGGCAAACGTAGACTCGTTCTTGTCGTCCTTGAGCATACCCAATCGACCAAGAGTGGACAGCTTGAAACCGCTTGCTTGCTTGTTGGCATCGTTCATGAAGTTACCAATGTCGAGAATAAGACCCAGGACACTGATCAAACTAGACGAATCTCTCAAGCTCTCTGACACGCGCGAGATCTCAAGAAGCTTGTTGGATATTTCTTCATACTCGGTCTCAAACGTACGAGTGAGTGTAAGCGCCCTCATCCTGCTCTTCCAGTAGTGATGCAGCTCGTAAGCCGTGTAGAGATAAATTTGATCTTCTCTGGTTAGTTCGCTTGGATCTTGCTCGCGTTTACTGTCATGGGCATTGGGTCCGGTCCAGTCCTTGGAGTAAGGAGCCATGAGTTTGGCAGTATTGTCAGGAATATCGCACAAGTCGTTCTTCTGCAAGAAATCCATGGTGACGGGGTCGTCCAAAATCTTGCTGTCGCAGTGGATAATCATGCGTACAATTTCCTCAACACCATAAGACGAGAACTTGGCCATGCTGATCTGGAAGTTCTGCATGAGGTCGCGGGAAATGATCTGCTTCTTCTCGTCCTTCTTGCCACCCTTCTTGCCAATCGCCTTGATCTCTTTGGCCAAGAACAACTTCTCGACCTCCTCCAAGACACCCTTTCTCGCAAGCTCTTGGTACTTCTCTTCCTTCTCTTCTGAAGTAAGACCACGCGTGGCCCACACCGTCGTGGTGGGTTGGTCGACCTTGTCCCAATGAAGAGCCTTGAGCTTCTTCTTAGGCCGGGGTCCGGAAAGGGCAAATTGTTGGGCGGCACCAAAGCCAGGCGCTTTGGGAAGGAAACCAGGTATTTTGGAACCTGGCATTGGTGGAGGTGGCGGCGGTGGCGGCATGCTGCCACCGGGCATAGGGGGTGGTGGAGGAATACCCGTTTTGAAACCAAGTTTGCCTGGAGGTGGCGGCGGCGGCGGTGGTGGTGGTGGAGGAGGAGGAGGCGGAGGAGCTCCCGTAGTGCCAGGCATAGGGGGTGGTACGGGTATGTTGGTAGGAAATCCAAGAGCACCAGGTGGCGGTGGTGGAGGTGGAGGCGGTGCTCCAGCAGTTTTCCCATCAGCTGGTGTCTTTGGTGAGTCGGAGTCAAGGCTTGGGTGAGATGGTCCGGTAGTAACACCATCGCCATTGTCTTCTCCATCGGAGTCGTCGTATCGTTTGACGTTGGAGGTGATGTCTGCCATAAGAGCATTGGCCGTGGATGCGCTGAGCTTGGGCTTGTGCATTTGGATGAGACGGGGCTTCTCGATAACAACATCCTCATCATCATCCATCTCAGAGAACTCAGCATCCTCACCATTCTGACCGGGGATACCAGGGAGGGGTTTCCTGCGTGGTACTCCACTCTTAGCACGTACCGACCCGAATGAGGTCGGTCCAAGACCTCCATAGCCTTGTTCGGGTATGACTGGCACGTCGCCCTCCATCTTTTCTCGCAACTCCCTAAGCTTCTCACTCGGCTGCAGGTTCAAGGTCCTGCCTTCCAGAGTGGCTTGGGTCCTGGCTCTCTGCAGTTGGATCTCTAATCTGTTCATGAGGCGTTCACGATCCATGATACCCTGCATTTGAGCAGGGTCCGTAGCACCGAGTCCATCTTTGCCAGACTTCTTCGCTGCTGATGCTGCAACGTCCTGGGCGTCTCTAAGCATCAGGTACAGTTCACGCGTCTCCAGTTCGTTTCGTTGCAGCTCTTGTGCTCGTATCCTCTGCATCTCGGCAAGTTCCGCCTTCATCGACTCGACCTGTCTGCCACGGAGCTCAATGATGCGTTCTTGCTCTGACAGTTGTTTCTGGAGCTTCGACACCAAGCCATCAGCTCCCAGTTCGAGCTGCGCTTTCATCTCATCACGCTCCGCAATGGCCGAGTCTGCAATCTGGCGTGCTTCGACAGCCTCATCGCGTACTTGGCGGGCTTCAGAGTCGGTATACAGCTTGTCAAGCAAAGACTGAACAGTAAAGTTCAGACTTTGCTTCAGATCCATGTCTGGCAGTCTGCGGTCCATAGCCACATAACTGAGCATTTGATCTACCAATTGGAACATGCGTAACCGGTCCTCACTTTCCGTATCCCGCATCAGCAACAGATGCTGCATGGCCGAAGTGAAGTAGTCCTGTGCCCTGGTTCCACTAATCTTGCTCATGATGGCGTCCGTGATTTGCAGAGGGTCATTAAGGTCCTTGGTTTCGCCCTCGACATTGTCCATTATGGAGCTGTTTTCCTTTTGGAGGAAGTCTTCATAGTCGACGGCTTCATTTTCGAGGTAGTGCTCGATTTGTTTGTCAATGACGTCGTACTGGAAGCCCTCCATCTTGTTGAAGATGCGCTTGATGCCACATGCTGTGAACTGAGCTCGCACGTGCATCCTAAGCTGGAGATCACGCTCCGGTGCATCGACAATCATGTTGATGAGGAAGAGGGTTGCAATGGCGTATTCCATGAGAAGGTTCTCTACACCGATTCCTCCACTACGGACTTCGTCTGATGCGCCGACCATGGATCCCATCTTGCCACGGCCATCAACCGTGACCTCGACGATACGCATCCATGCGTCAAAGCGGCTGTTTTCGCCATATTGTGATTTGAGGTTGTCGAGTGCTTGTAGCACTTTTTCGTGTCCGCTTCCATTGCCCCAGTGACACAAGAAAGTCAAGACATCCGAGACGAGTTTTCGTGTATTCAGTCGTGATGATATTAAAGAACCACATAGCGCCTGTATAATTGACGGGTGGTTCAAGGCGTTGTCGGCGCCGTATTTGTTGTTCATCAGCGCCTTCAGGCACTTGATGATTTCGTATTCGCGTTCCACATCATTTTCTGCTTTTTGTGCAATGACGCTGGGCGGGGGTTGAGGCCCTGTGCCTTTTCTGCGGTTGATCTTGGCCAGGACATTCGTGAGGGCGATTTGACCTTGGGCTTCGATGAAGCCCCTGACCCAGGCAATTGGCTGGGTTCTCAAGCTAATCTCCAAACTTGACATTTGCTTGATCGTGATCGAGTTGTCCATGACCTTTTTGACATACCACTCTGGGGATCCTTCTTCTTCTGCTCGTATCAAAATGTCTTGGTTCCCAACCATGCCTCCTCCGCCGCCACCGCCGCCTCCGTATGTTATCCGTTGCGTCTGGCGCTTCTTCTCTTCATGCTTGAATTCGGCAAGCTTGTCCTGGTACACAAGTGTCCACTTCTTGTCAATCTTGTATGCCTCCATCTGCCGCCGCGCCTGTTCTGGTAAACTCTTCCATCCTCGCTTGACCATGAGGTTCATAAACTCCTTCTCGACGATGTGGTCGGGGGGCCGTTGTATGCTGAGAGTATTTTGGGGAAAGGAGGCCGTCGAGGCCGTCGGGGACGAGACATTGTAGTGCAGCAAGTGACGGTGCGAGTCGCGGGGGGTTGATGCGGCGGTGGGCAGGAGGCTGCCAGGGTCGAGGCCTACGGACGAAAATGTCGACTGCGACGAGTTTTGGGGGTAGAAGGTGTTGCTAGCACGCGACCTGGAGTCGTTGCTGTAGACGCTGGCCTGGTCGGACGAGGTGCGCGAGAAGCTGGCGTCGTTTGGGGGGTACTGGGGATAGGAGCCGTCTCTGCTGCTGCCGCGAGCGCCCCATTGCTGCATCGAGACACCACGGTCGCCCGGGTTGCTCGAAGCAATGGTGGTGTGCGACGAGTGCGGCGGGGGCCTAGGCGGGCCCTGGTTTGCGTAGCCGTTGGGAGGCATGTTGTTGCCAGTGAAGACGGGGTACTGGTGAAAGTCGCCGCCGCCCTTGTTCAGGTGGTGTGGCAGCGGTTCGCCCAACTTGTAGTTGTCGTCTCGGGGCGAGTCAATGGATGACACGGGGCCTGCTCGCGCAAAGATGCCCTCAGCGGTCATGGACACGGGCCTCTGGTCTATGGACGCGCCACCGATGGAATGTCTTTGCGAATGGCGGGACGACTGGGAGCCGTATGAACTGCCCGGGGGGCTGTCGATCGAAGACGAGGCAGTATGCTTTGAATCGCTGCCGCCCTTCTCCTTGTCCTTGTGCAGACGTCGTCCGAAGAACTTGCCGGCGGAAGATTGCCGACCCTTGCCATCCATCCCTATAGCGAGATTCTGTGCCCAATGCAGCCGACCTGGAGCGCGCCGCCCGACGAGTGCTCCGTTCCCCTCGGTGCAGGTGCACTACCGCCACTCGCGAACTCTGGCGGCGCAGGGCAAGCGATGGCAGGCCGTGACTGCGGTTCAGTGTACGAGTCCAGCGAGGGTGCGGGGCTTTTGCTTTTGGGGCGTTGAAGTAATAGGGAATCCCTTTGAGGGGAGGGGGGAGGGGGGCTCTGTGGTGGGCAATGCGGCTGCAGGTCAGTCGCGGGAAGTTGCCGAGTACTAGCGCCTCCTCCTGAAGAGAGAAGCGCGCCACAACGCCCAACTGGGCCGGGGTGGGTAGACGAATGGGATGGGTGGATGAGGTAGTATTGCGACTACGGGACGAACGTGTGGATGAATGGATGGATGGGAGTCCCAGGACAGGCGCTTGCTTGGTCTGGGATGCTACATGTATGTGTGTGTATGTGTGTATGTAGAGTATACAGCCAAGTAAGTATACTGACGTACTACTAGAACAAGATTCACACGCTCCACCCACGGCCAAAACACACTCGTCGTTACAGCGCACAGAGGGCCGCTCCGCAACTGTCTCGTCCGTGTATGTGCGTGAGTGCCATGGCCTGAGGCCCGCCCGCCCTTGGCCCCGACGTTCTCCTGAGACGTGCGCAATGTCCGTGTGGGCGTGGCGCCATAGCCCGCAGTTTGCAGGCAGCGTAAAGTAAGTAGGGAGCCCCCTAGGCCCCTACGCATACACATGGCCGCTCGCTCCAAGCCATTCCCGGCCAACCCCATCCGCAAACCTTCATTCTCCCATCCTGCCACCCCCCAAAAAAGCCCAGAACGCGTTTGTCCGTTTGCGCGGGACCAACAGTGAGCTGTGGCGCAGCAGGCACCCACCCACCCACCGCACCGCCTGCATAACCGCCTGTCGCTTATCACACCTCTCTAACGTCTCTAGCCCCGAGTGTCTCAGCGATCCAGATCCAGATCCGTGGTCGGCCTAGACAGTCGCAGTCCCGCGTCACCCGCGACTTCGCTCACTAGACATCTCTCTCTCTCTACACACATGCATCCGCAGTCATGGCGGGCTCCACGCATTTCTTAAAGGTAAGTTGGACTGTCTACGACACATGCAAACACCCGTACATAAATATATATTAGACGTGACATGGCTGACAAAACCACCGACCCAAAGACCATTCTCGTACCGCTCTTCCTTGCCGCCATCCTCTATGTCCTGCTCGCCCTTATCATCCTGCCCTTTGTGCGCCGCCACCGCAGCCGCTACAGCCAGTACCTGCCTGTGACCCCAGGCGTCACCGACTTCCCAACCTCTTGGCGCACAAAACTCTCCGACGCGCTATACGGCCTGTTTGCTCCTTCGGCCTGGGTGAGACAGCGCGGCGTCGTCCACGGAAACAGCCAAAACGACGACGAGCTCTTTGACGACGAAGAGGGCGAGGGCATGGTCGGCTTTGATCCCATTGACGAGAGGAGGAGAGAGGCCCTCGAGCAGCGCAGAAGCATGATGGACGACGAGATTCGTCTTGGCAGGGACCTCGAGGAAGGCTTCAAGGACGACAGCGAGGATGAGAGCGATGACGACACCCGCCCTGCTCGCTCACGGCACCCATGACACCACTCACTGCTTCCACTGCCAATCTCACAAAAGACCCCTTCTCCGCCTTGCATTTACCTATAATCTGATTCCTTTCCTTGGCCTCATACCAGTTCCTACAAAACATAAACACTAGCCCATGCCATGTTCAAGGCTAGAGAAAGAAAGAAAAAAGCCAAGCTTGCACAAACCGTGCATACACTGTTTAGACATCATTCATGGGGAAACATGCATAGACTTTCAGTGAATATATTCATATACATGGGTGGGCGGGTGATTGCATCCAGCGCCCTGTTAACTAAAAGGAAATTCGTCCCAAATCGCTCAAAATGGTCGCTAGCCTGCCAAACATGCCAATGTGGCCCGTTTACTTGCGCTGACCGTACGCCTTGGTCGCATAGTCGCCCTTGTGTACGATAAGGTCCTCGGGCCGGTAGTTGTGGCGGCCGGAGAAGTACTCGTCCAGGATGGCCTTGGTGCCGTCGGCGTAGCGCTGCAGTCATCATCAGTATCATCCTTGCCGCAACTCTCTTTGGGTTCAATCTTACCTTTTGTGCGTCAATGGAGGTACCGGACATGTGGGGAACCATGGCGTTGCCGCCGCCCCATGGGTTGGTGGCATAGCGGAGTGGGTGGTCCTTGGGAGCGGGCTGAGGGAACCAGACATCACCACCGTATCCACGGAGGTGGCCGTCCTTGAGAGCCTGTGCGACATCCTCCTTGACAACAATGGCACCACGGGCAGTGTTGACCAGCCATGAGCCCTTCTTCATCTTGGAAATGAGCTCCTTGTTGAACAGACCCCGTGTCTTCTCGTGCAGTGGGCAGTTGATGGTGACAACGTCGCACTGGGCAAGCATCTCCTCGAGGTTCTCGACACGGCGGCAGCCAATCTCCTTCTCCTTCTCGGCAGACAGAGGCTGGTAGTCAAAGTACAGCAGCTCCTTGCAGTCAAAGGGCTTGAGACGGCGGAGCACACGCTCTCCGATACGTCCGACAGCAACGGTTCCTACAACCTTGCCCTCGAGGTCGTACTCGTTCTTAGCGACCTCAGCAACGTTCCATTCGCCCTTGGCAATCTGCTCGTGGGCGGGGACAAAGTTGCGGACGAGAGTGAGGATGGTCATGACGACGTGCTCAGCGACAGAGACGACGTTGGAGCCAGTGACCTCGGCAACGGTGATACCGCCATTTGTCTTGTTCGCAGCGTTGAGGTCGACGTGGTCAGATCCGATACCAGCAGTAACGGCAAGCTTCAGGTTCTTGGCCTTGGCGAGACGCTCTGCGGTAAGGTAACCGGGGTGGAAACTGTTGATCCCCGAGCAATTAGCCGAAACGTTCCCTCACATCATGGTGTTTGCATTACTAGTGCATGCCGACCCGACAGCGAGCTTGACGCGTGCTGGTGGGGCCGCCCTAGTGGGCACTGCGGGGTAGCTCTGACGTACGGAGTGGTGATGATAACCTCAGCATCAACAAGGTGCTTGTCGAACTCGGAGTCCTCGCCCTCCTTGTTGGATGTGGTTACCAGCTCGTGGCCTTGCTCCTCAATCCATTTCCTGATACCGAGCTCGTTCTCAGTGGTACCGAGAAGCTGGGGCTCCTGCTCGGCGTGGATGCCACCCTACCGTCACTGTTAGACTAGCGCACCAAAAGGGGTTCCAATTGGCAAAAAACTTACATCGTAGAGGACGAGAAGAACTTTTCCCTGTTGTGACGCAGTCGCGGTCAGCGTTCTGAAGGCATTGAGTTGTCGCAGCGACGAAGTCAATCGGGGTCCGGCGCGAGCGCTGAGGAGGGACGAGGCAGGGCGCACAAGGCGCGAGGCAGCACGGGCAAATACCATTTTGAGTTGTTTGGGCGTGTGAGATGCAAAGACTCAAGGTTCCCAGGTGAAGATATATAGTAAAATCCCAGGCCGGACAGGTCAAGGTACGTGTTCCTGACGCAACATCAGTAAGCCATATGCGGTTCTGCTACCAGGAGCAGGACAAAAGAGGGGGTGCGTGGGTCGCAATACCTCTTGCGGGCCGAAGTGACGTCTCTGGCAATATGGAAGAGGATTGATCGTGAGATCTATGTACAAAACGAGGATGATGTTGTGAGGAAGCAATTGAGGGGTCGTGAGGGGGCTCATTATATATCCTCCGCTCGTCCCCACCACGCCTGTCGTTGGCTTTGCTCTTTGGGTCGTGGGCCCCGGGTGCGAACTTTGCTGGCCCTCTTCCCCCACTTGGTTCGATGCGACACGGTGCGTGCAAAGACAGGCTGGGCCAGGAGCGGCGCTTGCGGGTACGACGGTCGTGTTTGGGAATTACTTCGCATTGCACCTGGTGCGGGGTCGCATCCAATGGCGCGAACCAGGTCGAAGATGCGCCAGGGCCGGGCACTAGCAGTTGATTCCCTATTCTGGAATCCTGAAGCCTCGCGCGAGAGACGGGTAACGTACATGATAGTCAATGGGACCAAGTGGGCCAATACAATGGCTCCGTTGCCGGAGCAGCTGCCCGACCGCGATGGCTCGCATGTGCAGCTGTGTAAATCGAGCCTCGTCTTGGGCGCGAGCCATCCTACACGCGCGTACGCTAGTGCTCCGTCTCATCAGCCTCCAAGGCCTTGATCGAGGGGCTGCGGGGCTATCCATGTAGCATGCAGTTACCCCTCCAATGCAAGTAAGCTGTGTGTGTTGCTGCATACACAGTAGTCTGGTCCCCTGGCCATTGAGCTGGGAGCGTACTGGTGTCTACGTGTATACAAGAGAATCAATTGTGTTCAGTATATCAGCGCCACCCTGACTGGCGCCACGAGGGACTATCCTGAGCTCCGTGGACACGACATGTAGCGGGGTGTCAGTATGGAATAGACGCGGTGCTGGCACACCCAACTCCATATCGAGTCTCATGTCGCGGCCAAGCCGATCCAGACGACCGAAACCCCAAATGCCGTCCCGCGGCAGACGCAAATGGGGCTGCCCCTCGCGGTCGAGTCTCGCCTTTCTGCGGCTGCGAGTTGTCGCCGCCAAAAGCCGAACGAAACTCGCGCCAAAGTAGGACGACGGTCGGTGTTTACCTCGTTGCCTCCGAGTTTCGGTGCTCAGGGCCCGGAGATGCTTCTTATCTTTCGGCCGAAACGCGGCGCCGACACCACTCTGCCTGCCCCTCCATTGTTCTAGCGAGCGGCAATTCATGGTAAACCCACATCGCCAGCTGACACTATGCATTGCTTCTCCCAATCTAGTAGACTGATCCCGCGGTTTGCTAGTCCTCAGCTTACAGGACCATTAGAAAGTTCACATGTCCCGGTCTTGCGCTGCAATGGAAACTCTTACCTCTCCCACACCTCATCCTTCGGTCGTATCTTCGTTTGTGTGGCGTTTCATGCCTTCCTCAACTCGAATGGCACTCGCAAAGTGGCAAATCGCTTCACAATATCCACTGTGGACACATGGTTCGAGCACTATGTCCTGCCAGCCATTCACGACCTGCACCAATCTTCATGAAGAACTCATCGCTAAACGTCCTGAGCACCCTCCATGGCTGCTGATTTTTCAAGAATGACTGACCCCTTTCATGCGCCTGAACGGCGCAAAATCGACAACATGGCCTCGACTCTGCACTCTAGGTCACCCATTATCCGGCGACCCCCAACCTGAAATACTATCATCTATATATAATGCAACAAACTGAGGGGAATTCCTAACCGATTCTTGCACAATTATAAAAGAGCCCGGTATAATGATTAGAACAAACACCACATGTTATTATATATCGATTGTCCAAGAAGGGCGGACTTTGAGGTAAAGTGCAACGACGATTGAAGTGGTAGTCATGGTTACAGTGGTTTATGATCATTCACAATGTCCAAAAGTCGTCACAGATATGAAGGCCTCTGCTGTGGCTTCTCCTGGAACTTGGTTTTATCCCGGACAACCACAACCCATTAGTTACGAGCACCACAGCAAGCACCATGACTGTTACCCTGCGAAAGCGTAAGAACGACGGTGAGGGTCCGGCCCGGAAACGGGTCGAAGTGACGATTCCTGATTCAACAGAATCTACAGATTCTGATGGTTCATCGAAACCTACAAATCCTGAGAATCCAGCAGAACGTGTAATCCCGGAGAGTTCAGACGATGCTACAGTTCCTGGTATTCCGGTAGAAGTTACGGTTCCCGACGGTCTGGCAGAAGCTACGGCTCCTGGCGGTCCTGCAGAATCTATAGCTCCTGATGATGGAGAAGGATCTACGGTTCCGAATACTCCGGTACAATCTACTGCCAGACCTGCAGTAGAGAGACGCCCAGAAGTGATTACCACTCTAGGAGATGTCATTCTTGAGATTGCTGATAAAACATCTGAACAGGGAAAGCGCAAGCTTTTGGTCTCGTCTGCGGTCCTTAGCAATGCCTCGCCTGTATTTTCCAAGATGTTCAGCGGTGGCTCATATGCAGGTCACGCTTTGTCGACGACTTCACCGCAGACGGTGCCACTCCCCGATGATGATCCGAATTCGATTTTTCTGATATGCCTAATCACTCATCTCAAAATATTCAAGCTGCCAGAAATGCTGAATATGACCGATTTCACCAATTTCGCACATGTCTGCCACAAGTACTCGTGCGTGGAGGCTGTCCATACGCATTCTATAGTCTGGTGTTCCTTCCTTATGCAGTACCCAGAGGATGCGGGTTTCGAGAAGTTGATCCTTGCTACACACTTCCTCGATCTGCACATATCGTTCAACAGAGTCACACAGAGCATAATTCGAGACCGGTCAGCTATCATCAACATCGCCACTGCTATGGAAGGTCATGAAAAACTGCCAGTGGATCTATTCAAGAAAGTAAAGGCTGCCCAGATGCTGTCTCAGAGGCAAGTGGAGCAAGCTCTCGGTGCTCTTGTCAATCAAAAGGACGCATGCGACGGATTCAAGTTGCGTGTTGGCACTATATTCCATGCCCTCGTATCCGGAGGAATGTGGCCTCTTGGAAACCAATCAATCAAGCAAGTCAGGGATCGACTGAATCAGGTTGGTACTCCTACTACCGGGACGCTGAAGAAATTGTGCGAAAATCCCAATTGCCCTTGTAGGTCGGCTAGCTCTCTGAATCACAAAGTCATTCGTAAGCTCAACCAGATGTATGCCGATGTCAAGGGCATGTGTCTTGATTGTGCGCAACGGGATGGCTTGACAACACACCAATGCGAGTTTTCTTTCATTCGTCGCCTTGGGGATTGTCGCATTCAGGATTGCCCAGGTACCTGAGTAGAACGCTATCGAATAGCGTCACGTGTTACCGGACTATTGGGCTGTTGCAGTTGCTGCTCTTCCATTATCCTGTTGGAAACTGCGGGCTACTGTTTAAAGTTTGTGGGAAAGTGGTGGTATCAAGATTCTATCCATGGAGTCTGGCAGTACATGGCTTCGTTTTCTTAGGTATTAGGTGTTATCTAAGTACACAACCGGGTTTCTCAATCTGCTTCAAGTAGTGTATAGTTTAGGTGTATCAATATTTTCCGAATTTACTTAACAAGGTAATTTCCTAAATTGGCTTTCTTTGGTATCTAGATTACACAAATATACTTTTGAACATCTGAAAAACTTCCTCTCTCCCATTCCCCGCCATCAATATCTTTTCCACGTGCAAAGTTACACCATCAAGTTTAGAGAATGGTCGCAAGACACTCGCCCGCATCTCCATATCGCGCCCGCTAACCGCATGCGGAAAGCCATCAACCCAATGTACAACCACGACCCTCAAATTCAGCACGGCCGTCTTCAGAATCTCACACAATCTTCTCAAACTCCTGCAAAGCATGTCTGTACAAGTCTTCAAATCAATCTCATCATACACACATAGACTGATGTCTCGATATATTCATACCCAGGATGTTTCAACATAGAGGCGTAATAATTATACATCTAGGAGCCATCACTTGGCGTCAAGCGATGCACCTCGAATACCGTCGTTGAAAAAGAACTTCTCGCGCACTTCGTGGTATACTTTTCTTAACAAACCAAGAGTAAGTTTATCGATGGATAACCGTGATGTATGGTTATTATAGCGTCGTTGCGGAATACGCAGGAATCAATTATCTTGTCTCTGCGTAATTCTGAGGACGAGGGATAGTAACATCTTCAGCCCTTTTCACCTTCATCAGCTCCATTCATCTCTCGTGGAAAAAAAAGCACATTCCCTCCCAGGCAAAATACAAAGTGCACAAACGACCCTTATTTCGTATCCCCCGGCACCGCTTGCATAGTAGTCATATATCCATACTCATCCAGCTTCCGTCGGAAAGACGCCCAAAAAAAAAGAGCTGACGTGTCGATGTCTTGTTGAGAGCGCCTTTTGGATCAGAAAAGCAGTATAGAGAAGGTATTATTGGCTGGCAAAAACGTTTCATGTACATGTAAGCATAGCTCTTGTGGCGGCGGCGGTGGCGGCGGTGGCGGGCGACAGCATATCGCCGTAACAGATACTTTGTGATGGGTACACGGCGGAGCATGGGTATGGGCGCCACGGTCTCCTCGGGGAGAAGTTTGGTGCGAATAAGAGTGTATTCTGATCGTTTTTGGGATTCTCTAAAAGTAAAATTGAGGTGGCCCCCGTTGCGATAAAAATATGTGGATAAGGGAAGGATGGCACTGGAGTTATGATTTTTCCCTGTGTAAAATTGACAGGTGAAGAGAATGATGGCAGCGGGGATGGTGCGATAGAGGAAGTCTGCAAGGGTTTCTGAAGTACCGGGTTAAATGGTCCATGGTGCTCTAGACTCCCTTCAGATAAAGATGTGTACTACATACGGTGTTCGGAAGCGCTTGTCTGGTTTCGGTAGGTCGGGCTGGCGGGTACACGGCGGGAGATCAACGGGAGTTAGTAGTTTGGTTTTGTGGAGAATGGGTTTGATAGTACATGTCGTGGTGCGTACATGAGACGGCACATGGTTGGAATAGATAGATAGATAGCAAAGATATGAGTAGTAGTAGGGATTTTTGTAGATGTCGAAAGATGGCTGGTTGCCTAACAGTCTTGATGTACACCTTCATATCTCCACTCTCTTACCTCACTACGTAGTAACAATGTAAACCCCCCACTTTCTTCGAGTAAAAACTCAACATCACCGTACGACTTTCACCTCAACGTCTCAAGTTTCAGAGCACAACATGTACAATCAACAACGTTCCTCGTTCCCCAATGCGGCTGACACGACGTAACTACCCCAAGCCACCCATCCCCACAATTTTCCCAACTTTACTCCTTGGCCCCCCGGTGTCAATGTCCGAACACTCAGCTTCTCCCGCCCCTCTTCGCACTCTCCCCGCTGACAGATCACTTACACATCTCCCTCCCCCTCCCCCAAAACCCGGCTACAACAAACAGGATAAAATAAAATCCAAACGAGCGAGCTCTTTTCTTCCTCCTCCCAAGCCACTCGGCTCCTTTCCCCCACCAACCTCTCTTTCTCTTCCTTGTTAATATCTGCCGTATTAACTACTGATTCGCCATGTTTCCCCCTCTACCCACTCGTGGCGCTACCTCGTAAAGTAAACAACTTGCAACTTTGCATCACGCGCTCCTCGGCTTTTACGCCTGAAAGCCCAATTTCTAATCGCTTTCTCTTTTTCTTGCTTGTTGCTACTACTCGCGGAACAATCCGCGCAAGAAAAAGAAAAACGGGCTGGATATTAAAAAGTGAGGTCACACACACACACCCTTCATTGTTTTGTTGGTGTAAGCGACTTGAGTACGTCGGGGTGTGGTAATAGTGAAAAGGCGGGGGAGTGAGAGCTAGGATACTACGTATGCAGCTGCAAGCGGAAAGTGGGCTTTTCCCGCCCGTCACGAGGAGGGGACCCGAAATTGCGTTTCTTTGGGGGTAACCTAATTTATCGTGCAGGCAACCGTCGTTCTTGTTTCGGTAATATCAAAGGTGCAAAGCAAAAGGTGGAGAACGTTTTTCGCTTTCACTAGGGATCTCCCTTTTTCTGATTTGCAAGCTTGTGTTAAGTGAAGGGGTGTGTTGGTTTGTTTGTGCCTTGGAAGGGGGGAAAGGGGCCCAAGCGGCGGAAATATTTTTCTAACATCCTTTCTAACATCCTTGTTTTCCCGCGCGTGGTAAACGGGGGTTGGGGTTTGGGGTGAGTGAAATACATAAACCTGTGTGACGGTCGATCAGGTTATAAAGAAGCCTCGGTCCGTTTACAAGACTAACAGACGTACGTAGTGTTTTGACATTGGGACTACTTACCCTCTTTCTTAAACAACAAAACTCGTCACCTGACTTTCGGTATACAAAAACCGACAAGCATTCTTTTGTTCAAAAGATGTTGGCCACGCTGTTCCTTGCCGTCGCCGCCGCCATAGCGACACCCGCATTGGCAGGCATCCAGCAATCCGACTTCAGCGGCATCGGCCACATCTACGTGCTCAAATCAGACAACTGGCAGACGGCAACACCAAAGGCCACCGTCGGCTGCCTCGACACCAATGGCAAGTTCATCTCAGACAAGAGCCCCTTCAACAAATGCGGCGTTTTCTCCCGCCTCGAAGATTTCCCCTACACGCTCAGCACAACCAAGGGAAACTGCACCTTTGAAGACGACAAGCAAGAAAAGAACACGGATAGTTACTACGGAAAGATGGATTCGGCGTGGAGTTGCGGTGAGCGCGTCGCAGACATTTACGATCAACTATACACAATCGTACGTCTTCTCCCCCCCCCCCCCCCTCTTAACCACCCACCTCCCCTCGTTTCTATAGGCTAATTCAAAAAAAAGGATGGCTTCCCATACGTCTTCCTCTGCTTCGGTGACGTAGCTTGCTTCTACGACGCCAAACACACGCCTAACCCGCATGACGTACTCCCACTATGGCAGTATCGCTGGGGCTCCCAGCAAATGGGTATCACGCCCGGTCACGTGCAGTTGCAGTTACTGTGGAAGAAGATTGGTGAGTTGCCGGGACGATCCGAGGCAAGCGAGTTTCGGGGCCCGAGGGTTCGGGTTGAGGAGGGGGTGCAGATGCCGTTGATGGGGAAGAAGGCGAGGGTTTGAGTGGTTGTGGGGTTGGAGGATTGAGGCTATATAGTTTGGGATGGGGGGGTTTTTTTTTCAAAGGGTATACTAACTATGGGATTTTGGTGTTTTCGGTTCAGGTTTTGTGTATATGATGGCTTGGGATGGGCATATATGACTTTCGGATGATTTATGATTTGGTTAGAAATGATTAAGATTTGAGGATTTCTACGTACTGCCCGTGTATGAAACGTCCCGTTCAATCACTGTTCTCCACACCCTTCTCCCCTCTCATCTTCTAACCACATACCCATATATCACGCCATCCAACCCACTTTCCACATATACATACACGGTGTTCCGTAGGTTATTGGGGTTGTATGTATCGGTCTTGCCAAGTAAGGGAGATATATAGAAGAAGACGGAAAGGAAGAGTAGAAGGCAACTGAGGTGCATTTTGATTCTTGATGTGGAAGACGAATAAGAGGTAGAAGAAAGGAGGGATGGGAGAGTAAGGGTGTATAGGTGGAATGGGGGATGATGGATGAGGGACACGGTGTGTGTTGCTTGTATTGGGGTTGGATAGCAGGAGTGTTGTGTGCTGATGCACTGGATTGAAGTCGGGCGAGATGGCTGGGGTTGGTGGCGTGCTGTGTTGTGGTAGGACGTAAAAAAAGGGTAAACGGGTGCGGTTTGCTGGGATACTGGAGGATGGGCTGGCGGAGTGGTGGATTAGTAGGATGGGATGCGGGTGAGAATGGGGGATGGTTCTGAGGTGCTTGTACTGTTTTATTGATGTATGAGTCCATGTTTTCAAAGCTACTGTGTATATAGATCAGGCAGCATAGCAACGAACTACTAATTTTTGCACCATTAGAGAAGCGAATAGCATATCAAGTTTTCTCACTGCATCACCACAGCCGCTTGAAATAACTTCAATCTTCAATTTGACTTTTTGCACATATCAGGATATCGTTAGTCCCACATACGCCCCTTATCGCATCTTCAGAGACTCCTATCAGGACAAAAATAACCCGAAAAAAACCCAGTTCTCTCCACACGCCTCGCTAAATCATGACTGACTACACACTCTCGTAGTAAGAGCGCCAGAAAACCCTCGAAATCAGCAATCGATCAAAAAGAAAGTTTCCGCCACACCCGTTATATATGAAACTGCCGCAATGCTGACAATTGCGCCAAAGGAGAAAAAAAGAGATCCAGATCCGAAACCAGCAAAGAGTAATGAGAAAATAAGGCAGATGACACCTTCAAACCATGCAGTGTATTGTTGATTGAGTAGAAAAAGGGAAGAAGGACATGTCTAATCCGAACGCGCGCGCCTTGTAACAAGGGGGTATCAGAGTGGTTGAGTGTGGTATGTATGTGCTGTCAAGTTCGCATAAAACGACAGAAAAAAAAGAGGACGAGGAAACTCGTCTTTTTTGTCCGAAAAGCCTAGAGAAGAGGCCAGATCCCGCTGGAAGCAATAGTTGGGCGATTGGAAGCAGAATGCCGACCAGGATTAAGGAAAATTTGGTAGTGGGATGTATGTTGGGGGGTACCCAAGGAAGAACATAGTGAGTGAACCGGTCGTTACACGTCGTAAGGGGAAAACTGACGCTGGAATGATGGGAGGACGCAGATGCAAAGTGTAAGTAAAGATGATGTGTTGACGAGTTCCCGTATGAATTTTGGATATTCGTTGCTCGTCCTCGTAAAGTGAGCGGCTCTGGAGATTGCTCCGGCAATAAATCGTTCGTAATACTCTTTAATCAATACAGCGGCCACCATCTCACTCTGGTCTATCAAGATTGACCCTGAGACTGTACTCGAGCTTTTCCTTCTCGCAAAACTCGTGCAGGAACTTCAGACCAAACCGGACGGCTTGGATGGGCGTTGTATCTATTCCGAGCGGAAGGAAATATGGACCAGACATCTTGGCGCCGCTCACCTTTTCTGGTTCACGTGCTAGTTTAGCGTTGACTTCTCGACCCGCATATGTCTTCTTGTAGATGTTTTGCAAGTCCTCAAAAGGCAGAGCGATTCTTGCTTCTTGGTAGTGGCGATTCATCTTCAATGTGTGATCGGAGAGAAGGGCAAAGTTTTCAATGTGCTGTCGAGCGGATTCTGGGTGGTTGATATCCTGGGGTGAGTCGTGGGATTTGGAGCTGCTGAAGCGTTGTGACACATGAGTGCAGATTGCAGAGGCAATGACAGAGCTAAGGTAAGAGCGGAGACCGTCGAGATGTTGAAAGTCTCTTGTGCACCTGGAATACGACAGACAAAGCGGTAGCAGGGTCTTCCATGTCTGCTCAACCTCACCGGCGCGACCGCGGAGGTTTAGTGACAGATCTTGGGCAGAATATGCGGCCATGTATGCCCTAATTGGTCAGTCAGTCTAGCCAAGATTGGTAAGAGAGATGAACTTACAAAATACACTCCAGATTGGTAACGGCAGCTCGCTTTTCGTCCTTTTTGCTGCTGGCGGCGTTTAATATTTTGGTTGCCTCGTGTTTTAGAGCGCGACCTGTCTGGTTCAGCCTAGCCGATGTCTGTCCAAGCAAGGAAATGTCGATTTGCTTCTTGTTGTTCAGGGGTGCGGATGTGGGTCCGGCCTTGAGCTCCGCTTTGGAGCCGGCGGGAGTCGCACCGGAACGACCCGGAGTTGCTTCGTTGCTTTCGGAAGATTGAGTGCGTAGCATATTTATGGATCTGGTGTCCTTCTTGGGTGTCGGATGGAGTGAATTGCTCTTCTGAGCAGAGGGTTTTGCTGAGGCGGCTGGAGATGCCGTGGTCGGTGCAGAAGCAACAGGAGGCTCATTCGTCGAGCTTGCCCGTGGGCGCTTAGCGGGAGGTACCGCCAAGGAGCCATCTTCCTCAGTTCGCAGTCGTTTCTCCACGACCTTGGCACTTGCCGGGGTTGGCTTCGCACTGGTGGTCGGAGTAGAGGTGGATGCTGGTGTGGTGGGCTCTGCCCGCCGAGCAGTGATCTTTGGTGCTGGCTTCTTCTTGATGACGGGCGGATCAGTGACCTTGGGCTGGCTGTCTGTCGCTGTGGCTTTTGGCGTATCGGTACGTTCTTTCTTCTCGGCACTTGAGCGCTTTGGAGGCAGGCGTAAAATTTGGCTCACAACCTGTGCCTTTGGCTTTGAGAATTTCAGTTTCACAATCATATTGGCATGTGTTTGTTGTGAGGGACTGACTGGTTCGGGGTTTGGCGATTTGCCGTTTACAGATACTGAACGTCCGCGATTCTCAGTCTTGAGAGATGCGCTGGACTTTTGTGATGAATCGGCCGGCACAGTAATAGGCACGCTCTTGATATCCGACGACGATATAGATGCGTCCGAGTCTGCGCGCTTCCGTTGCACCTCTAGCCTGTCCAATTCGGCTTGCACGTTGGAGGGTAGTGTGGGGGAAAGAATAGTAGGGAGCCCGTATGGATTGCCAAGTGGTTCTCGAACAGGTGATAGGAGCGGGGGCAAGCCGTGCGGTGTGGAATTTGAAGGGTCAGACTTTTCCACGTGGCTTTTGTAGCCTGCAGTGTCGCTCTTTTGCGAAGTGGAAGGAGCCCGGGGGCGGGAGCTGACTTGAGGGGCCTCGCGCGTCGCTTTGCGATCGTCGCGCATAGTGTTGGAGGAGCTGTTGTATGTTAGCAGAGCAATTGCGTCTGGAGCGGTGTACCCACGATCTCGGCGATCTGGGCTCGGCCTTTTGGGCGGGTGCAGAGAGCTTTTCGGACTTGGTAATGCCGTTGACCTGATCTGACGTATTTTTGGTGGGCGGGCGACTGGACGAGCTGGTCTTTGCACCAGGAGCAGCAGCGCCGTTGACCTGCTTGACTTTGAAGGCAGATAGATTGGGCTTCTTCTTTGTCGGCTGGCCGTTTACAGTCTGCGACCGTGGGGGCTCCGGCTCCGGCTCCTCGTCTTGGCCGGCTTGTAGCTCGAAGCAGTCCTGGCATGGCTCGCGGTAGAGATAGGTTCTGTATTGAAGATGCTCTTCGTCCGGGCGCCACAGCCTTCCTATCATCCAGGCATTGGCTTGTTGCTGTGAGTGATAGCGATACGGGTCGAGCGAGGGAGTAGAGAGTATGTAGGGCGTGGGCGGCACCGCGGTCTTGATGCGCTTGACGATGGTGTCGAGCAGGTCTAGCTCTTCCTGGTCGTTGGCCGAGTAGCGGGAGCGCTTGAGAGGTCGAGAGGGATCGCCGGGGTGCTCAGCTGCATCTGGGCCCGTCATGGCGTGCTAGCTCGTGGGATTGAGGGTGGGGGATGTCGCGCGTAGTGGGTATGTCGCAGGCGGGCGGCGGTAAGTGCAGTGGGACGAAGTGCGGGAGCGGAGGAGCATTAGAGGGAGCGCTCGGCCGGGATAAGGGCTTCGTATTCAGCGCGCACCAGCACAATAGGACCCGGGACCTGGGGTTGTTGACGATGTTGTGGTGAAGGCCTCACCCGCGGTCACGTCGCCGTTGGTGCTGGCGGTGGTGCCTCGGGACCCGCCAGGCTCGGATGGAGGATTGCTGGGGCGCGGCGCGGCGCGATGGTGACGACGGCGACTATGGGCGTGACGGGGTATAGAGGGCGATTTGGCGTTTGCGACGGCACTGGGGGGAGAGGAGCGACATGTCAAGGTGGACATGTCTTGGCACAGAGGCTTGACGTGCGCGCGCAACGCTTCCAGCTTGTCGGAGCCTCTGCGCCGGCCATTGGTTGCCTGCCTGGCACCGACACGCTCTGCTCCACACCACATCACCTGCAGATCCCTTTAGTCGTGCGCCATTGCATTGCATTCACATAAGTACACGGCATGTCCACGATACACGGCATGCAGCCACGCCTGGCGCTGCAACCCTCGCATTGCCGTCTCTCCCATCATCTGCGCCCGTCGCGCTGGTCCATTGCCTGTGTTTGCGACGTGCCCTGTCGTCCTAGACCATCGGTGCGCATGCCACCAACTGACTCCTACACACTTACACATTCACTGCAGACCCACAGACACAATCCTCTTCACCAGCCACATCTACGCAATAGGAATGTCCAGCCACGTTGCTGCTGCCACTATCTAATCTTCAGTCGGCAGAGAGCAAGGGTCCGCGCCTTGACAGTACACGTGACCTACAGGGCAAGGCATTGTTGAACATCTACTCCGACACGCAGTGTAAACTGCATTCCTCAAACTGCATTCCGCAACACCACCCATTGTGGAACCAACAAGACCAAGGCTGACTCATGGCAAATGCTTGTGCAAGCCTCGCTCTGGCCAAGTACTGTCTCTTCGTGATACGACCGCTACATACCTCACAATGCACTGTTTCTTCACGCAAGCATTCAAGGTTGGCTGCCTACTTACAATTCCTCATCATCTGTCTCGTCATCTTCGGCGTGGGCTGTTGCGCCTGAGGACTTTGCTGTTGCACCCTTGCTTCGCGTCGCTACTGTCCTTTTGCTGAATGGCAGGACTCGGGGCGGGGGAACGCCCGTAGTCTCTGCGCCTTCCGTCGTGCCACCGTGTGCAACCTCAGAACCATCCCCGACTGTTTCGGATGATCTCGCTCCTTGACGCGGGGCAGAACCAGTCTCTTCATCTGTTTCATCATCAGACTGCTCTGGTGTTACAGCATCTTCTACTTCTTCTTCCTCACGTTCCTCGTCTTTTGCTTGGTCAATCTCCATCTGGTCGCTGTCTGACTCGGGCTCTAGCACAGAAGCTGGCTGCGCTGTTTGCGACGAAGCTTTGCGCTTACTTGTTCGTGATGCGCCTGCCTTGCGCGCCCTGGTTTCTCCTCTTGTCGCTTGAACAGCGGTTGCTGCAAAGTAAAGAGTCAGTCTTGCAAATGTACTTTGGACGTCACACTGGCATTACCTGTCGTCTGGGCAACCTTTGCACCAGCCAATAGGCGGTTTTGGTCTCGGATCTTCCTCTTTTTGTCATTCAGCAGCTCCATAAACTGCTGCAACATGACAGATTCCGCCTCATTCTTGGTTTTGATAAAGTCATCGAGTTGCGCGGTCAGCTTGGCAACTGTGTTTTGCTCGCTACCTACGTGGGCCTCGAGTTCGGCCATGTGTTGCAATGTTTGCGCGTGTGCCATGGCGGAAGCGCGGGCCCAGTCGAACGGATTAAACTCAAACTCATCGTCCTGGGGTAAGACGATCTCGCCCAAGGTGACCTACACGGGTTAGGCCAGGCCTCTTTTGTTCGGTCGTTCAGCTAGCCCACCTTTATGGTTTGAACGTCCTGGCGGAAAGAGATGGCTAGTGTTCCACTCTTCAAAGTATACACCATGCGGACGCCCTGCAAGAGATGGGCATGTTGGCTTGCAGGCTGTTTCATCAAGAGGAAATGAGACAAAATTGTCGCCCACTCGTCATCGGTCCCTTTGAACTTGTGCTGCAATTCTGCAAGATTGCGGTACCGAACTGGGACCGGGGTTAGTAAATGAACTTTGTACCTGCTTTGTTTGCAACCAGGGCTTACTCGAGGCAACATATGGGCTTTCGCCCTCACAGCCCACCAGCCGGACATCGAGGGGATGGGTGCCCTCCTGCAGGACCTCGACAACGACCGCCTCGCCGCGGCCGTCGGCAGGCTCGACGGGGACGATGCAGCAACGAGTGGGCATTGCTGGGGCGTGATGCGTGAGGCGTGATGTGCAGAAGCTAGGCGGTGCTGCGGGAAGTTAGCCGGTAGGGCAGGTTGGGACGCTTGCAGGGCCCGGACGAGGATCTGAGCGGGTCCAGGGCGGGAGTTGTCGCAAGCGCAGCGGGTCGATGAGTGCTCCTGAACAGCACCAGGGACTGGCACCGATTGTTTAGCAATACGGCGCGCGGGGATGTTGAAACGGTAGTTAATTGACCATGTGAGACGGCAGGGCCATGGGGGTTTATATTGCAGGCTTTGGGGAGGCAGAGGCAGGCAGCATTGCTCCGGGTGTGCGTGGTTAGGGTTTAGTGTTTGTTGATGTCCAGGCATCCGTCCTGCACACGAGGCACGCCACCAGGAGGGAGGAGTCAGGGTCTGACGAGGGTTAGGGACCAGAGGGTGTGTGGGTGTGTGTGCGAGGTGTAGGGAGTAAGTAAGAGGGTAATGTAAAGTATATGTACAGATGCATTCCCTCGTTGCATTGATTTTATTCATTCATAAACAACTCTCTGCACACAAACAACAATAACAACAACAACAACAACAAGGACATGAAGCAAGCAAGCCAGCCTGCCACTGCAGCACCAGCAACATTGGTTCGCCAGCAATCCGCATGCCCGTCCGTTGTTTTTGCCCATTGCAGCCAATTACCAGTACCCTTCTCCTACTAGCAGGCCGTCGTCGCTGGCGTCGACACACCCACACAGGCGTGGCTAGCGGGCGGACCACGGGGCGCGCCTTCCTCGAGCTGCCCACCGCCTGGCTCGCTTGTGCTGCAGGAACCTGACAGCCCAGTGACCACCTTCGTGGCCCACCCCCAACCTCCTGCATTGCTCGCGAAGATCCTGCATCCAAACACGACAACACGCAATTGCGGTCATTCGCGCTGCCCCCCGAGCATGGCGGCCAACAACCGCTCCTTCGCGGCGCGCATCGCCTCCATCTCGTCCAACAGCTCCAGGATGGAGTCGTGGGACGACGGCGACTTCGACGACCGCTCCGACGGCCTGCTCTTCAAGAACTCGACAGTCCACTCGCTCTCGTCACGCATGAGCGTGCGTTCCGAATCAGAGTCCCAGGACGACTGGCAGTTTCTCATCTCGCCCGACGACCAGGCCACAAACGCCTCTGCCATCACCTCGGCCGCAAAGCAGGCCGGCATCCCCATACCCGCAAACGTGCCCTCGTCCGCCCTGCTAGGGGGGTCCATCAAGAGGCTGGGGAAAAAGAAGTCGACCAAGAAAATGGACGTCGACGACGACTGGGGCAACGACCTCGAGCTGCCCGCAAACGCCTCCGAAGGACTCAAGCTCAAGCCGCTCGCTGCTCGCCCGCCTGCTGACGATGCCGATGATGACCTCGACTGGGGCGAGGGATCATTGGGCATCCGTTTTGCAGGCACGCGACAGGCCACTCGCGGCGGACGCAGCTCCTCTGTCTCTGCCATGAGCCCTAGCCTGGGCAGCTGCATGACCATGGAGAGCGAGGAGGACGACCTGGGCGGCCTCGTCTTGCCCACCGAGCCCATGGACTTTAGCGCCCGTCTGGAGAAGCTCAAGAAGGCCGATCACCTACGTCAGCAGGACTCAACCCAGCGTGCACCCGAACTATCTCTCCTCCCACCGCTTCAGATAGGTCCGACATCTGCCCCAGCACCACCTACGTCGTTCCCTACACAAGAACCACCCCTATCACCCACCACTGGTCCCGCATTCTTTTCACCCTTGGGGAGCCCCAAGGCTCCATCACCCAAATCAAAGCCGGCTGCTGAGCCCGAGGAGGATTTTGAAGAGGGCTTCGAGTTTGGCACTGGTGAAATTCTGGACAGCAAGAAGCTCACCTTGAACAAGAACATCGTCGTAAAGAAGACCACCAACAAGGCCAATGCGCCACACGCCGCTCGTCCTGCGACCACGCTCACCTTTACCGACCGACCCACCATCTCGCGAATTCCAAGGCCACTACCGTCCATTGCCAGCCGCACCCGGCTAACTCCTGTCTACGAGACTGGCGCGTCAGCCTCGAACCAATCGTCAAGGACCATGCCCACAACTACTAGCGCACAGCTCCTCCGCGCGAAGCGCTCTGCTCCTGTTCTTCGCAACATAAGCTCGACCCAACCACCTCGCATGCCCTTCATCCCTGCTGGTGGTCCTTCATCCCAGTCCCACCACGTCATGGCCAAGAGTACTTCACAAACTCATCTTCGTCGAGACTCTGACTCTCGTCGTCCTCTCTCTCCTTCTATGCGGTCTTACTCTCGCTCATCTGGACATCAGAATGAGACACCGAGCCGCGCAGGGGTCCGACGCGATTTGGCACCCTCTGCACTTGCACGCAACCCACCCCCAAGAAAGCTAACCCAGCCCCAGCGCAAGCGAAACTTTGGGGATGGGCATGAACTTGACATGTTTGATGATCTACCCACCTCTGCTACAAAAGAGAAGCAATTCGAAAAGGTCCCACGTAATGTTGGCAGTAACAAATCCTTACGAACTCAACCTAGTAATTCCCGCTTGCCCATGCCTGACCGCATGGCGACGCCTCAGCCTCAGACTCCACGAAGTCCACCCAAGATGGACAACACTCCCCGATTTGCTCGAGATACTGCTGCTAGTAGGAACGCACGAGAGCAGCGATTGGCAGGCACGAGGTCAAGAGCGGATGGCTCCGTTTCCCAAAGGCCTGTGAGCTGGGCTGCTCAAGTTGCCTCTCGCAGCCCTCATTCTAGCCCAAATCACAAGAAGAAAGGCTTAGGGCAGAAACCTCAGTTGATCCGCCAGATGACCCAGCCTCAGTCCTATAGTATGGCACTCCACCACTACTATCCAGCTCCTACTGACCACTATGTAGACGAAAAAGGCATGACTTATAACCCTACTCTACAGCGATGGGAAGGTAACGAGGAGGAGCTCGTTTCCTTCTCCCACCCTAATACTTCCACTACTACTCTTGCCTTGACCACTGCCAGTACACCAACTTTTGCACCTCCCTCTAACCAGACGGGTCGCCCACACGATCGTTCGCAGTCCATCTCTCACATAGCGCTCTCGTCCATTCATGCCTCTCAAGCACACAGGAGCTTCTCGGCACGGGCAGCAAAGCTTGCCCAGCCGCCAGCGCCAGCGCCAGCACCATCTCCGCCTCGACCTGCATTGATATCACAAATCTCAGTGCCCCGAAGCGTGCAATATGAAGGCCGCATGGTGTTTGATCCTGTCAAGATGACCTGGCTCAAAGCCCCTCGCCCGATGAACGACGTTCGCTCACCATCCGAAGTCGACGAGGACGAGGACCCCTTTGCTGGCCTTGAAGACTTGAAAGACAACGAGAGCGTTGCTGGCGGCAACGGTATGAGTGGTTCCGGCACACCAAACCCCGAAGATCCCGCCTTTGTAGGCGAAGAGTTCGACGTCGGTCCCAGTTTCATCCGCCGCCAACGTGACGAAGAGGCCATCTGGCGCCGTCGAGTAGAAGGCTGGGTCGGCGGCCTTCGCGACAACGGCGAACATCCTGGCGGATGGCGATGGGCGATCCGCGACTTCGCAGCCAGCGCGCCTGCTGGTAATCCCGCGTTTTAACGACCTTGTATATGTGCATCCGCATTTACGATTTTATGATTGCATCCAAGATTCCCCTCTTTGGGCGCATATTGTGGACTTTGTTTCACAAAAAGTAATGACTTGCTTGGAATGTCTATTTGAGATATCCCCCCGGAGTGTTATGAAGGGCGTGTTTCAATGCCGCCTCACTCTTACGACGCATTTTACGACTTAATGACGGCATGACCGTATTACAGATGGGGCTTCATTGCTCGGACACATGACTCACGAAATTTCCTTTGTATAATGATCTGCGGCGTCTGGGTCATCTTCATTCAGTATATAAGAAAACATATTAATACTACATTGCTGCTACAAGTCGAGCATGAATACTGGCTGGTGGTGTTGGGGGAGCTAGCCAGTTTCGCCCCTATTGTGTGCAGCTTCGTGGCGCCATTGTCGCCAAGTCCATGCCGTCATCCCATTGGCGTCCTCGGAGTCATATTTGCGGGGCCGACAGCTCACATGCCCAACTCGACCCGCCGACCTGTCAGGCGTCACCGCTCCTCCCTATATCTTATAACATGTCGCTCTCCAACGACCCAGGCCATTACTTCCAAACGACGTACCGATTCTGCCCTTGTGCTTGTGCCTCTTGATCCCGGCTGATATCATGTAGCTCGGCACTTGAGGAGACAGCCCGCAAGGCTGCCAAATCGAAGAACACAAAGGGCAACCCCACCAAGCTTCCATCCAAGATCCTCGCCGTCATCGCGGATCCTCAGGATGAGCGCCATGTCTACGTAGCTGAAGCTGCAGGCAGCGTGAAGCATATCAATATTGAAGTCGGTCAGACATCTGCTTCCACGCTCCAGCTTCACCGCTGGACGTGATGGTAGCGATCCGTCGCTAACTGCTCTTCCGACAGACTAGCAAAGTCGTTGCTACTTTTTCCGGCCCCACGGCTCCCTTGACTTCCATCGCCGTGTCGTCAAAGTCCGATACGCTATTCGCGGGCTGCTGGGATAAGTCGATATGGTCGTGGTCACTCTCATCTCGGAAAGTGTCCACCCGCTTTCAAGGCCACAGTGATTTCGTCAAGGCCATCATATCCTTTACCTTGAATGGCAAGGAGGTTCTCGTCTCGGCCTCTCAGGATGCGAGCATCATAGTGTGGGATATAGCTGCTGGAAAGAAGCTGCACACACTCAAAGGACACACACGGGGCATCCTCGCTCTTGCACTAGACCCGGTTGACTATGAACCTGGGAAAGACACCGTCACCGTCTTCAGTGCCGGAAGCGATCGAGAGATCAGACGCTGGCAGATCGCATCTTCCTCGGCTCGTGAAATTCAGCCGTCACCAATCATTTCCCACGAGACTAGTATCGACGCTCTACATTTCGACGCTGACGGTGATCTATGGACTGCATCAGCAGACAAGACGGCAAAATGCCTATCTAGAGGCCGAGATTGGGAAGAAGATTCCAAGTTTGAGCACCCTGACTTTGTTCGCGACGTCGTGGTTGACGAAGCTGGCGGGTGGATCGTGACCGCATGCAGAGATGAAGAAGTCCGTGTATGGGAGAGAGCCAGTGGTAGATTGCACCACACTTTTAGTGGACACTTTGAAGAGGTCACAGGACTTTTCTTGGTGGGGCAGCGTCTAATCAGCGTCAGTATCGACGCCACAGTGAGACAGTGGAGCCTGAAACCACAAGAGCTTGCCAAGTCTATTGAGGAAGCTGAGAAGGAACGACTCGGAGAAGAGACAACAAAGGAACCAGAGCGAAAAGAGAGTCTAATGACCGTGGAAGAAGAAGCGGAGCTCGCTGAGCTCTTAGAAGATAGCGATTAGACATCGACTAGCGATCCGACGACCGGACATGCGTTACCAAGGTTTGCTGGGAAATTTCGATCCCGTTTGTCCGGTCGGCCCCTCTAGGTAAATTTCGAAGCGAGACGACTGGCTGAGACAGTCATGTTCCCTCCCACACTCCGGCGGTGACTAGCTCAAGGATGAACTTGTCTAGCTTTGCAACTGTAGCTTAGGCTACACACCTTCCATCTTTACGAGGGATTCTCGGTCTACGAGAAGCATCAAGGTCGCCCTGCTCACAGCTCAATCTTAGCGCCAATGTTCGTCCTGGGTCTGGAGACAGTTTATCTGTCCTCACGTTGGCCGTCTAATGCCGGATGTGGAACGGAATCATGGTTGACTTCCCCGTCTCTATGAAGAGAAGCTTGGTATTCCCCATTTTCCTATTTTGATTTGACTAGTGGTGCTGTTTACTGGCGTCTAGCACTCGTGCCATGGAGTTCGCCAGCACGGGCCTACAGCTCACCTTTCATCGACATGTGATCAACCAACAAGCGGCGCGTTCACTTTCACAGCAAAATATTCCTGGCCAGTTCACCCCTCCATCCCCCCAACTCACCTCACTCAGCCGTGCACACCATCTTTCTTTGTTCTCGCAACCATCCTTCCTTACCATTTCCTGAACACACTACCATCATCTGCCGAGCTAGCCTTTTGGCTTCCATTGAACGGAGTTTGGATTTTTCCAGGCATGCAACAAACCCTTCCGAGTTTCTTCCGACGACCTACACGAACGGACGTTCCGATCGATACCCCGCGATGAGCTAGTCTCAGCCTTTTTTTTTCTCGAGTCATGTCGTCACCAA
Source organism: Bipolaris victoriae FI3 (assembly GCF_000527765.1). Classification (NCBI taxonomy): domain Eukaryota; kingdom Fungi; phylum Ascomycota; class Dothideomycetes; order Pleosporales; family Pleosporaceae; genus Bipolaris; species Bipolaris victoriae. Next base: position 126,482 of record NW_014575389.1, read on the forward strand.
GGGTGATGCGTGCCCACCGTAGACAAGGGAGAAGCTACTTCACGCCAGGGAGCGTTTGCCGCAACCCCGCTACCAGTGTCGCCTTTTCAGGTTGTCGTGTGTAGAAGATACCAGCAGATATGGAGCATCATGCTCTGGCAGGCCATTTGGTCCATGGTTCAATGTCGTGCGAGGATGCTTCTCCCTTGTGCCGGTGAAACCACATGTAGGAACTCATGGCTTTCGCCACGAAGGTGAAAGCACTGTTCTTGAGCTTTGTTCTTTCCCGTCGCTTAGTATTCTTTCGAAGCGCGCGATGGTGGGAAACAAAGGATATGAGTTTCGTATTCATTCTCAACGTGTTGACTATGACAGGCCTTCGGTCCTTGGCGTTTCGTTCAGCGTACAACAAGAATCGGCTGGCACGGTCAAGTCTGGTTTTTCGAGAACGGCATAAGACGTCGAATATAACCGGGCGATCTTTCTCGGAGTGTTCAGTTTCTGGTCGGCAAACGCTCAGAGGGTCTTTGTCATACAGCGTTCGCATCGAGACACCGACTATCTACCACGCAACAAGGTCTGACCATGTTGCGCTGTAGAGGCGCGAAATAACAAGGTGCAGCTCGTCAGTCAAGGTGAATTTCCCCCCGCCACCAGTGCTGTTTTTTCAGACAGCGAGCGTGGAAGATGCCTGCGATATTGAGTCTTTCTCGGAAGACTCTGACAGACCACATGGTCCATGGCTTTCTTTGGCTGTCATGACTCACCTTTTCGAAACCGACGAGGTCCAACGAGACATGCCCAACCTGAGGCAGCCCACTAACTTGACCTGTGGGAAACCCAGGCCAGATGACGTGAGAGCACTTTTGCGGAACCATAGATTTTCGGAACCTTTGGTCCATTTCGGCTCAGTCGAGCCTCACTTTTCGTGCTGGCGCTTTGAAGACCCGGCCCACCTCCAGCACGACAAAGATACTGTCCCTTATTCAGGGGTTGAGACTGGTTTGCTCCTTGTTTTCCATTCCGGCACGAGCTTTGGCCCCTCGCACTCGCTCGCCCTCACTGGTACCAGGTAGAGTATGCTTTTCTCACCCCACGATGGTTCGCGTGAGGAACCTGTCTGTCAGGGAAAGGCTTGCCTTATCCCCGCCATCAGTATCATCCTTTTAAGGAAGATGAGTATGGAAGATGCCTGCGATATTGAGCTTCTCCGGAAGTCTCTGGTAGACCTTAGGGTCCACGGCACTCTGCTTACAGGCACCCTCGGATGCACATCCCCCCGATGTCTTGGCTATTGTGCAGACCCCTCCTCCCCCACCCAACTTTCGTGCCCAGGTGCCACACTTTCGGGTACGCCCGCTTTTTCAGGTACGCCTGCTTCCTACGGGTACGCCCGCTCATTCAGGTCCGCCTATGTTCCGGATAAGTCCGCTTGTTCAGGTCCGTCCTACGCCACATAGGTTCGTCCGTGTGTGCCATCGAGTCGATGTATGTAACTACATCGGCGTCTTGTCCTGCAGGGAACGTTCGCGTATCCCCGCCGCCAGTGGATCGCTTTTTAGGGATTCGTGCGCGGAAGAGGCCTACAGATATGGAGCTCAGCGACTGCTTTCGAGTGGCTGCTGTGTCTCTGATAGACCGCATGGTTCTTGGCTGAAATGCAGACAAACCCCCAAATCACGAAGCCTCGGCCGTGCTATTTAGCACGGCCGAGGCTTCGTGAGCTATTTGGAGACACACCGCGATTGCGGTGTTCACACTTGTAAAAGTGTCAACACCCTTGACCGGTGTTTTTTGAGTTGGCCCTTGGGCTTTTCTGAGAAACCTTTTTTCCGAGAAAACTCTTTTACCGCCCTTTTGGGTATTCTGAGAAAAAACTTTGGCTCCTTGGAGCTTTCTGAGACCTGTCCTTTTTTGGGTATTTATACCCTTTGAGTCGATTCGTCGACAATGGCTGTCATGGCCATTGGTAAGGTATGCGGGGCAGCTGCTCACTTAAATGCTTGCCTGGAGAAGAAATGAGTCGCGGCGTTCTTTGAACATTGGCGTGACTGCAAGAGGTGGACGGGCGGTAGAAGTCGGACCCTTGCGCCTCCTCGTGGTGCCGCCTGGATAGTCGACCACTCTTTTTCATGTGCGAGAGAGTGGGAGATGAACTAGATGCTTGGGACGCAGCGTAAGTTGTTTTGATTGTTGTTTGTTGAGATTATCTCGCAGTATCCTTGCTCTATTGACGTTGAGGATTGAGGTGACTGCTCATGAGTAGGTATAAGACTAGGTGTGACTTGGGCTATTGAACAGATTAGGCTGGGATATAGGAAGAAGTAGGATAATTGTGATGCTAAGATATTTTCACACTCCTGGTAGACCATTGTAGTAACGCAAATATGATCAGTCTATTCTATAAACTACTTGCAAGGCAATTATATAATTCCCTTTCTTCCCTTGTAGTGAGAAACATCTCCCTCTAGCTAAGAACATACAAGCGCTCATAGCACTCTCCAATTTCTCAGCTGCTCGTCGGAGATACTTGCTCGGATTTCCATCAAGTTTACCGCATACCTTGGAGCGAAAAAAAACTCTCCCACAATCAACTATGGTGCCACTTGCCTCAGTCCTCCTAAAACCAAGCATCTCCCAACACACTCTCCGCCGACGCCCTATCCCCCGGCTCCAAACGTAGCATACTCCCGATCACCCTCCCCACCCTCTTTGTATCCTCCTTACTCAAATCCTGGTTCTTCTCTCCATCAAAATACACTTCCTCCAACCACTCCTGAAGCGACTGCTCCTCATTATCAACTAGTAGGTGTGGTGCGTGCATGGCATGCCATCCCTCCTGCCAACGGTGCGGTAACGTATCGCTGGTCATTTCTAGCATTTGGGATATGAGGATTGGATGGGTCATGAGGAAGGTGTCGAAGGGGGATTTGGGGTTTGGGCGGTTAGGAGCTCGAATAAACTAAATATCAACTGTCAGCATTCCATTGATATATTGGTTAAAGGGGAAAAGTGGGATAAGGAGGGGGGGGAAGGGAGAACGTACAACACAAGCCATACTCCAGAGGTCGACGCGGTGGTTGAGGGGGTCGTTGAAGAGGATTTCGGGGGCGCGGTGGTAGAGTGGGGTGTGCAGGGTGTGGGGAGGGTTGTTGGATAGGAAGGATTGACCGTGGTCGATGAGTTTGATTGGGGTGGGGGATGTTTGGGGGTTGAGTGGGGGTATAATGCGGGTCGGACGAGGTAGGTGGGGAAGTTGGATTCGAGGGGCTGGCGGTTGGTTCGTTGGACGGGAGCGGTTTCGGGTTCTCCTAGTTTCTGGAGGATATCCTGTTCGTGGGAGGTGGGGAGGGTGAAGGCTAGGTTGCGGGTGTGTAGGTCTGGGGACGGTAAGCAGAGAAAAGGTTTCGTAGGGAGGGTGGGGTGGCAATTCTCAATGTACCCGCATGTGCGATGTTGTGCTCGTGGAGAAAGGACAAACCAGTCAAGGTTTGTTTTGCAATTGTCTTTACAAGCGGTTCGGGAAGTCTTGTAAGGCCTGAACACCCGTTGAGGTAGTCTGCTACACTTGGCCCTAATAGTTCCGTTACGAGGCAATTATGGGTCCCGTTTGGACCATGGATCTGAAAGTAATCTTGCATTATCATGAAATGCTGGTATCCCGGCTGATTGGAACGTGCAAGACGGCCAACTCTCGACTGTGATGGGTTGTCTCGGATACGCATATTTTGATAGCGACAAATGTTTGATTCCTAGCAATATGTCAGTCTAAAATTCCCACAGTAGTATTTGGCAGATAGAAAGACCTGGTATCGCGCGCAGCCCAGACGGTCGAGTATCCGCCCCATCCCGATTTGTGTAGGATCTTGTATCTTTCGTTGTTCAGATAATCGCCTAGGTGAACGGGGTGGTATCCACCCTTGCAGTAGCGATATAATGGTTCAGCGTCTACGTCGCATCTGTGTGTGTGTGGACCAATCCGCCGGTAGTTTACTTTGCTGCGAGAGTTGAATTGTTGTAGAAGAAAATGAACATAGAGGCAGGGATACTCTCCATGATGGTACAAACACCAATGCCTTTCGGAACTGTAGGTTGAAAGGGCGAGCGCTTATTGTGGAAAAAGCCATGCTTCCGCACGCCGCGTGGGTTGGATTGCTAGAGACGTATAGATACTTAGAGTGGGTGGCGAGGGGAAGAGATGCCAACGGAATTATTTTTGCTCTTCTAATGAATGTCGAGGATTTGTAGGCGTAGATAATGGAATATTGCTATGTTCTGATTGAGTGACATGTGTGTTAGCTACAACTGCAGGTTACCTGGAGCGTCGAACAGCGAACTTGTGTTTTGATATTCTAGACGGGTCCTCATCTTTGAGAAGTATATTAATGGGCAAGCATAATTACAAGAGAGCAATGCGCTACTCGATTTCGTCCCTTCAGCATTTCCGTGGTTCTATATAGTGGGGCGTCCCATTCACCTACATGAGAGAGATTGGCAGCCCCACTCATTCCTCATTCTGAACCCTTCCACCGCTGCGCCCATAGTCCTTCAGCAAGATCCTTCAATCTATCACTCCGTCTCTGCATCATATCACTCCCCAACTGTCTATTGTATTCACAGACGTCATCAAAAACGTCCTCAAGTCTACACGTATCCCCACCATTCTTATCGAACGCGCAACGAAGACGCCGCTCCAACGCTTCAATATACAGAGGATAAAATCTGCAATCATTCCAACAAAGTGTCTGAAGAAACTTATCGACCCTGCGCCTGAAAATTTCGAACTCTAATCTTAGTATCCTATTTCCTATACACATGCGGCGCTCCGAACTCCGAAGGATATTCCGGATACGCAGCTCAGCGTACTCCCAAAACGACAGTGTACCGCTCCCTAGCCTCTTTCGTACAATATTCTCCTCAGCAAACAGCCTAGTCATGAGTTGTCTCCAGTCGAGCACAACGCGCGCGTTGTACGGTTTGGGTTCACCGTCCACGGCATGGAAATCGGCATGGTCGAATCGCGTTTCGGCACTGTTGATAAACGTATACCGCGCATCTGGGGTATCGAACCATATAACTTGGTCTTGCTGCGTCTCGCGCTTTATGCCGGTTCGCCATACGTCCACATCAGCGTAGTTGATTCTGCGGAGTGCCTCTTCTTGCCATTCCGAATACGACATATCCGGGTCGTCTTCCTCGCAGCCGTTGACCGAGCGCAACGTCAAGGTCAGTGAGGAGGACTTCCACGTGCTGTCTGCGGTCTGCTGGTACGGGGTCGCGATGAGATTGGGTTCCGTGTACTTGGTGATGGACTCTGCCTCTGTCCATTCAATGTGGAGAAGAGGGATAAAGGTAGTATAAAACACGCGCTCTGCTTCATATCGTATTCCACGAGCGACTTGGCGACAGGGGACCCAAAGGGTGAAGGGGTCGTCGATGTGTTGTAGGATTTCGGCCCAGATTTCGAGGGGGAGGGTCGACGCCATTGTGGTTTTTGCAGTGTTTCAATTGAGGATTAGAGAGGGAAATGCCTTCAACAAATACTGCATGGGCACGAACTAGGTGACGAATCGTGTAGTAAAGGCAAAGTTTATACGACGGGGCTTTGTGTAGTGTGCAATGACATTAGGCAGATACCAGGCAGAAGCCAGAAGGTGTTGGATGGACCCTTGCGATGTACCAGAGTGTGCAATTGGACAATGTGAGCAGACGGAATGAGAGAGCATATACTTTGTTTCATCTGCTGGCCTGAAATCGATATCGCTATATAATAGATGCTCCTCAGTATGGAGACTCTCCTTGCAGCATACCTGAAGATACGTAGTAGATCACGTGTTTTCGCGTTTAGCGCGTAACGCTAAAATAGCTGCTTATCTGCCCCCACATCTTGTCTCCACTTTCCCTCCATACAGGTCTTACACAAACCGATCATAGTTCAATTGGGACGGGTTCATCTCGATATCTTTGTTCCCTCTGCCATTGACTCGTAAAATCCTTATCTTGAGATTAAGAGAATTTGAAAATCACAATGACTCCCAGCACTCCATCCAAGCCATTCCGCTTCCGCGATCTCCCTAGCGAAGTAAGACCATGTGTTGGTGTGCTTACAGCATATGCTGATGTAGCTCCAACGTCTTCTAGATACGCAATAAGATCTACCGCATCATCTTGTGCGAGTTCGATCACTCACCCGGCGAATTCGGTATTGTGGATGATGACTTCATGGAAGACGTCCTACACTTACCGCGCGTCGAACATCGTATCGAGACGTCCATACTTCGGACATCGAAAGAAACATACCGCGAGGCTTACGATATCATGGTGAAGACCAACCGTTTTGTCAAAGTGACATCGGCGGAGGGTATGCCCGTTGTAGGTGCTCTTAGTGGACAGCAGACTCCAGTAGTCACTCAGGAAAAGTTTCTCGTCGACCAGTTCAAAGGGTATGTACTCAGTGTACACTTCGGTCTGAAGAAGCAGAGAGACAACAGGGCGTCGAGAGATTCGGCTTGGCATGAACCGCTGACAGCCATGATATTGCATCGGCATCTGGACAAACTTTGCCAAGGTATCAAAGATGGAGATGCACACTCACCAGGCTTCAGTGAGTCTCTCAAGATCTCAATCAGGATGGCACCTGTCCTAGATAATATACGAAGCAACAATATAATGCCCTCCTTTGATGGTTTCTTCTCAGAGAAGATGCAGAAGACCTTGTTCGCACCCCTCAGGGCCAATCTCCATGGGTACAAAGGGGTTGAGGTCAAGGGTCATGTTGATAGCGCCGTCGCAACAGCTCTGCGTCAAGATATTGCAAAAGATCCATACTCTGATCCTGCAGCGGTCCTAACCCAGTATATGACCGCAAAGGAGGAAGGAACTCGTCTATTCCAAGAGGGTCAAGTTGAACTTGGGTGTTTGCAATGGCAAGACGCCGCAGTCGAGATCGACATGCTGATCGTCTCAAGTTCTTGGCCTGATCTGGTTCGTCAAGGAAAACAGGAGTTTGTTTCGCAGCTTGCCCAAGTCTATTTCATTATGCGTCTCAACATCATCCACGTCCAGCTTTCCAATTGGTCGGAGAGTTCCTTCGTCGCTGAGGTACTGGCTAAAGACTCGCTGAACTGTGCCTTCGAGTCGCTTAAGCAAGATTATTGGATGAAGGGATATAAGCACGCCGTGGCTGTCGCGCACAAGGCGAAATTCTTCTTTCGGTATGCAACCTTTCTGAGGTTACAAGCGGACCCTAGCAACAAAGAACGAGCCCTGGGATTCATCAACCTGGCTCTGCGGAAGCAGCCTGGAGATCCGGGCATCTTGAGGGAGAAGGACAAGATCCTTGAATGGATGAGGCAATTGTGACGTGATTTGAGATGATCAGCGATGATACGGGGATAGAAGCGTCAACTTGGCTCGCGTTTTCGATAGCAGCGGTGTGCTTTGGGGGATTGAAATTGATGAAGTCATATTGTCGTACAGCTGATGATGTTTATTCCGGTGAAGACAGATAGAAAGGAGAACGCGTTGATCGTTGGTTTCCTAGTTTGCTGGGGCCGTGCCATTCGGTAACCGCCAAGACCATTACTAGTAGTCTGCGCTTTCCCTTCCCGGCAGTCAACATGTTACACGGCTTGGGACCAACTGCTTGACAATCTTCTCCAACGGTCCTACTCAATTGTGCTCAATTGTTTACTCCTTAATACACAATCACTTGCACCATGGCTGAAGATACCCCGCCTTTCCGTTTCATGGACATGCCCCACGAGATCAGAGATGAAGCATACAGTCATCTGCTGTGCGCGTACGAAGCCCCCCACCTATGATAAGTCGGGATATGCTAGTCTGAGAGACGAGCCTACTCTCACCTTTGTTGAGCACTCCATTGACATGGCTATCTTGCGCACTAACAACCAGATTTACCGCGAGGCCTATGATGTCATGGTGAAATCTAACCGATTCATTCGACTCAATTGCGCAATGTATATGCCTTTTCTCGAGGGCTTTGCAGGTCATGATATGCTAACTATGGCATGTGGGCCAATCCGTTCTGAGAAGCACGTCCGTTACAAGGACGACTTGACTGGACACTTCTCCGAGACTATACAGAAAGTATTTCTGGATCCCTTTCTTGCCATTCAAGATTATAGGGACGTTGAAGTATATGGATAAGTATCTCCTGAAGTGGCAGGCGCTTTCAAGAAGGAACTCGCTACGGATCGGACTAGTCCAGACCAGGTGCTGAAGTCGCTGGAATCAAAGAAAGACGAAGGACTTGGCTTCTATCGTAAAAGGGACTTCATACAAGCTAGTATATTGTGGGCAGAAGTTTCCATGGAGGTTGCCAGCCTTTGCAGGGGAAAAACCTGAGACAAGTTGCAAAGACCCGGTGGTGATAGTTTCATTGAGAGCATTGCTGATCTGCAATTCAAGACCGGCCTCAACGTGGCTCAAGCCACCATCAAAGTAAGAGATATGACTTTCAGAATGCTGGGTAAGAATAGAAGTAATCCAGAGCTACAACGAGACATGGCAGAGTGCGGATTGAAAATGTCGGCGGATGCGGCGGCTCCCGGGTATTGGCGGGATGGATACACATGGGAGTGTTCCGACGTCCTCCGAGCGAAGCTGCTATATCGCAGAGCCATGTGTGTTAGGATGTGGGGAACAATTGATGAGGCTGAGGATGCTTGTATATTTCTTAGGAAGGCGTTGGAGCTGGTACCCGACGACCCCGTGATGCTCCAAGAGAGGCGAAATCTCATGAAATGGTTCTTAGGAGAGTAGGCGGTGGTTGTGAAAAAACCACACTTGAAGGTGACATCACGAGTTCAAGCCCAATACATAGATTGTAATCTGGGATACGGTAGGGGCGTTGGGTAAAGTCTCCGTAAAAATTATTTCCTAGCAATTAATGACTACCTTTAAGCCTTTAACATCTTGCTAACACCTCACTCTCTCTTCATAACGCATTACGATCCCATTCAATCATCACCCCACTCCTCCCTAATCATCTCGGCCCCCTTCTCAGCAACCATGTAGATACTAGCCACAATATTCACATCAGGCAGCACAGGCACGATACTGCAGTCAACAACCCTCAACCCATCAACATCATACACCTTCAACTTGTTATCCACAACACCTCCCTTATCCTTGGGCAGCATGCGGTTAGTACCGGTGGCATGCCAATTAGGAATAGTATTCGCCTTGATATACTCCAAGATAGCATCATCGTCATCATCCGCGACGGCAGATCCAGGGCTCACCTCACCCGAGTTGGGGCCGATGGTGAACTGCGAGAGAGCAGGGTTTCTCAGGATCTTGCGCAGGTACTTGAACGACGCGATACCGACGGCGGCATCGGTGGGGTCGGCGTAGTAGTTGCTGTCGATGAGAGGCGCATCCGACATGGATCCCGTGCGCAGTGTTACGGTGCCGCGGGACAGCTGGACGAGGCTGGATGCGGTGACGGAGATGTAGGAGTCGTTGGAGCGGGGGGACCAGTACGGGGTGGGGATCCAGGGGTACCAGACGCTTTCGAAGAGGTACTCGATGTGGGATTGGTTTGCGAGACCGGCGTTGATGACGGCTTCGGCACCGATGCTGCGGAGTTCGTCTTCGCTGAGCTTCTGGAACCCGTTTGTGACGCCCGAGGGAGCGGTGTATGGGCCCGTGAGGTTCTGGTAGAACTTTGTTTGGGCAGCACGCAGGCTCTCGGGGGTGCGGGACATGTCTGTGGTTGAGGCGCTGTCTTGGGCGCGGGCCATGATGGAGAAGACCGAGTGGTCGTTGAGGTGCTGGCCGACGTTCTCGTTGACTACGAGGGGTGTGATGCCGACTTTCTCGAGCTCAGCCTTGGGGCCGATGCCCGAGACCATGAGCATTTGGGGCGAGTGGAAGGCACCCAGACTCAGGATAACTTCGTTGCGGGCTTTGACGGTATTGACGAAGCCAGTGGCGTGATGGACATAGCTAAGACCGATAGCACGAGGTCGGGCGCCGGTTGTGTCAAACTTGAGCCCGGTAACAGGGGAGTCGTGTAGGACCTTGAGGTTGGGACGCTGACGAGCCTGTTGATAAAATGTCGTGTAGCTTGACGTTCTTCGAAGGTTACCATTGAGTGTTGTAGTTCCGTGCTTGACACCGACACTGTCTCCAAGGTTCTGGTCCTTGACAATGGGAATGTTGAGCGCCTCGCTAGCAGCTTTAATGAAGCCTTCGGTGGCAGGGGGAACGTATCCTTGGAAACCGAGTTCAAGCGGTCCGTCCCCATAAGCACTAGCCTCGTAGGTCTTGTAGTCTTGGTTGAATGCTGCCAACGCATCCGATGAACTTGGTGAGACGATTTTGGTGCTCTTCACGAAAAGAGGCCACACGTCGCTCCAACCCCATCCGTCGTTTCCGAGTTCTTTCCAGTGATCGTAGACACTGGCTGAACCACGACCGTAGAAAAGACCATTGGTTGTGCTGGAACCTCCAAGACCCCTTCCACGAAGGTACTGAATGGTACGGTTGTTCAAGTGCACCTGTGGCTGAGTTATGAATCCCCAGTCGAGTAAGCTACCCTTGATGAACTGATTGCCTCCAGGAGACTCGTAGGCCAATACTTGTTCTGGACTTGGTCCAGCTTCAAGCACAAGCACGGAAAAGCGCCCAGATTCAGAGAGGCGATTTGCTAGTACCAAACCAGCCGTTCCTCCTACGTATTGTTAGTTATATATTTTCAATACATTAACAGATAACAATGAACACGGAAATAACTTCATAAAAGCTCCAGGTAAGGGTTGCAGTATGGATTGGAAATACGCAGCGAAACATACCTCCGGCAACAACGAAGTCGTACACTTCGTTGTATGATGCATCATCATCTGGAGCACTTCCGCGTGGAGTAGTAGCGTCTGCCCGCTTTGCAAACTGCGAGTTGTAGAAATCAAATGACGGCCATGCCGAAGTGACATGTAGCAGTGAAGACAGCGTCAGCAAGACGCATGTCGATGCTTGACCGACAGTCAAGTGACGCATCTTGAAATAAGTTTAAGGTATACTAGAGTACTGTCTGGGCTATGGGGTACTAATATCGATTAAGATGGACGCTCTGAACATATAGCCCTGGCCTTGGAGTGAGAGAAAGGCACGAATGCGGACATCAGGCAAAAGTTGGAAAAGATACAAGTCTTTATACTTCTCAGTTCATGATTTGACTTGAGCAACTATTTGCCATTCCCGGGGGCCAAGCACGGGTGCTCAGGATTTCTTGGACCTGGGTAGGCAAAAAAGCAGTGCCTTCGTAAGACACAGGCTTACGGCTGAAGCTTCGTAGTTGGCTAGGCTGATATCCCGCATACCCTTGTCAGGGCTGATATATCGTAAAGTTTCGGTCCAAGTTAGTACCCTCGCAGGTGGGGCCATCTTCTTTAGTCAAGATCCAGCCGAGAGGAGGAGGTATATATGCCTTCTTGAAAGATATTTTGCATAGCCATTTATGACCAGACCTCGACCTCTGGCGACCAAATTTGTATGAACCTACTACAGAAGATCCGTAAGCTGACACCTCAACAGAGCCACCAAAGGTACCGACAGGAAGTACACATGTGTACCACCGAAATGCAACGACTACACATTGGGTAGACGACGGTGGGGCCAAGCCGCTATTGGTCATTGCCCAGTCTAGTACCGTCACGCAAGATCGAAGCTCAGTGTCGATCGCCAACTGTCGATGTGAGCCCACCCAGCGGAACTGCGCGGAGTTCTCAAAGGTTAAAAAAAATACTTGATTGTTGGTACTAGACGGCGATGACAAGTGCCAATGCTGACCCAGCGCCCGCCGGGCGTGCGGGGAAGCCAAGCAAGGGCATTCCCGTGGTACCTACACACGGCGCTACGCGCAACCCGTGAATAGAGCCCCGGAGCAATTGAAAATTCATAGTTACTACGAGGTATACTCGTAGCAAAGCCACACATGCAGGTCCGGCATTATCGGATAGAATTGGGATCGACGCCTATAGTATGACCGAAGAGGCGGCATAGCTTTTGCAAGGTGCACAACGTTAGAATACCACGGCAATGGCGTAATGGCGTCACGCCTCACCCATAATTGGTGCTGAGCGGGACTTGCGGTAGTTGTCGGGAGACCGGAGCGGCGATGAGAGGGGTTCTCTTTCGATCAGGTTGCGGGAACCCTCTAGTTCATTGGCTGAACGAACGGGGTCCAAGAATTGTCTTGCCTTAGCAGATGTCTTTTATAGTGAGGCTAGGTGTTGGGTCTCCCTTATGGAAGGAGATGAATTGAGTCTACCATGCAACAGGAGATGAGTATACCTTGTAAAAAGGAGATGAGTCTACTTATCTTGTGAAATGAGATGAGTATTCACAAAGTATGTTTTGATGCCTGTTCGATAGAATAAGCAATTTCCCAGAACCTGGGGAGCTGGGGGAGGGATGCATTCGGCGATGCAGCAAAACATTGTGGTACGGGTGAGCTCCCCTAGGCAACGCAGAAGTAATGCATGTCTTGCGTACAGACCATGCTACATTGGGAAGAGACGCGTCGTTGTCCAACACATCAATATCTTGCAGCTGTCTCAACACCAAATCCATGGGTTTTCAGCTTTTCATACCACATACGGCCAAAGTGTAACGGTATACAGAGTTCGTGGTACGTCACGTGACGAGCTGACGAGCTTAGGGCCTGTTCGGTTCCGGCTCGTTTTCCGTTTGGCTATACCTAACCCAGGCTCCGTCAGAAAAGTCGGAGATGAAAATGGATATGGCATCGTGTTCGGTACAACGGGTGTCTGGGCGCCATCGTGTCGACGGAGCTCCACTCCGTTAGCCCAGCGCTAATACAAGAAGCCGTATGTCGTGCAGTTTTAACGCACGGCTTTCCGTCTTTCAGCCAAGAGGTCCTCTGTTTTCTAGCTAGTAATGGGAGTCAAGACCACCAGTGAGATTTTAAAACTCCGTTTAGCTATGTGGCCAGGCCTCTCCGTTTTCTGTCCCAATCTGGATATACACAGCTGCAACGCTAACCGGTATTTACTGATCTAAAATGGTGGGTAAATGGAGACGGATAACAGAGTGAGTAACGGAGCTGAGGTCAGAGAAAAAGGGGGCTTACGGTGGGTGGTGGACGCAAGCCTAAGCGCCAGGGTTGGTGATTTCAACAACATTAGATGTAAAGATCAACACGATCTCGTAATAAGAGCAAGACGACCTGTGGGACTAGAAATGCAACCTACTACCTAACTCGGGATTTAGGAAAAGAGGCCATGGTATTGGCTGATCTTTTCGTACTAGGTTCTTCGCTTTATGAATTTTCAATCGGTTCATGTCCGTAGCGTAGCATTATCATAATGTACAACATAGAACTCACACTAATCTAGTCCCCTTTAGTTAACCTCCAACCATTTTGCTGGGGTCTCAAACTTATTTCCAAGTCCTTCGCACAAGTCAGCATCTCGCTCTTTCTAGTCATTGTTCCGCATTGCTGGCGAATCGCTTCATCCAACCCTCCAAAGAGCACTGCCAAACTCGAAGATTTGCACGTCCTTTTTCCATACTTGGCCTCACTACGGTGTATCTTCCAGGCCGTAATGGCAAGGAAAATGCACGTCATGGCCACGATGCAAGCTGGGAAAGCGACCCAGCCCCACCGCACTTGTACGCACGTGTCAGTCTGCACCGCGTCGCCTTGGACAAAACCGAACTTCTCGCTCCTCTTCGTGCCGAATAGTCGAATGGAAGCTGACATTGATCTCGTCAATCGCGCCGTGAAGGCTTCGACTGAGTCCAGATTCGCGGTACCATTTCGGTAAAGATTCTTGGTCCAAAGCTCACCGTAGGAAGCGCTTGGGCTTTGAGGACCGTATGCTAGGACGAGTGATTTTTTATCAAATTGATCTTCGAGGCAGTACATGATCGCTCTTTCAGTGGATTGGTCTATAACCCATACACAGTCTTCTGGATACCATTGGAACTCATCAGGGTCGTCGAGGTATCTTCCATCGATCCATAGAGTGTTATTAAAGACTGGGACTGGAGTCTTTGAAGAGTACATTGAACTGTATGTGCATGGCTCCCAAGTACCATTGCGCAAAGTTTTCGTAGATATATATGTGAAGGGAAACTTGACGGAGCCTGGTGAGTTGGGGCCCGATAGGGGTTCTGCCGACAAAACAGTCTCTTGCAAATCGGATAGCTCGATGCTTGATTCGATAGTTTGAATAGACGGCCATATACGGCATTCTGCGGCAAAAAGGATGGTTAATGTTTTTAAAAGAGGCATCTACGGTATTGTAATGCGCCCAGTCCACAGTGAGGGTAAGAACAGTGAAGCTAAAGAAGGTTGACTCTTCGGTGCCCGAAGACCAGTATTCTGGGAACCGAAGTTTGTTATGGGCAATCGACGTGGTCCGAAGTGCTTCAAAATCAGCTCTAACTCCTGTCGAGAAATTACCCAATCTGGGTATATAGTACACTGAAGACTGCTGAAAACGCCTCGTCTCATTCGTAACATCAACGCAGGATGACTACATAGCAAGGGTTTGGAAATTTGCGTTTGACCCGGGTGCCGATGGGAAAGTACAATTACCAGTAGAGCACTCATACCCAGTAAGGCTCTGCTCACTGGGGAGGCCAATATAAATCGACGCGGCAATGTCAGAGTCGAGGACCTCTCCACCTCCACCAGTATGGGTTGACATCTCTGTCATGTTCGTTGCGCGGGGTATGCGCGCTACTGAGCTTGTGGAGACTTTGTGACAAGATATTGGGCGAAGAATTCGCTGAGTGAATGGATCGATAGCGAATGCGAGAATTGTGATTCAGGCCCCGAAGGCAGCTAGATGACTGTAACACTTATTAGTAAGATCCATCATTAGCTCACCACCTACATACCGACTTTGTAAGCGGAATACAAGTAGTAGAGATCCTAGGGTTCCTCTGCTGGTAAGGTTAAATTTCTCGAAGCCAGTTAGTGGCTTGATATCAGAGAACCATTGCCATTTTAGCTAGCTTATCCCTGTCCACACGTATATGAGTAAACCGAAAAATTTGCCTTTCCAGGTGCGTACCTTCGGCGACTGGTAGAAGAATTGAAGCCTTGATCGCCGCAGCGAGTACAGCGACTAATGCGTTGATGGAGATGTGGAGCGGCAGGTTCGTCCAGACGGAGCCGTCAAAATAGCGGAGGACCGATATGAGGCATATCAACGCAATGACAGCCACAGCGCAACTAAGTGCTTCAGAGATCCAGCTGTCAGCCCAGGAGATAGCAAGTTTCTTCAAGAGAGCATAAACCGAATCGTTCCATTTGGTTTGGTTTTTAGCCGTCAAACCTGCTGTATACTTTCGATTTCGATTGGATCCTGGATCTATCTCCACTACTGACTGTACATTTTGCTCGACTTTCGTATGAAGCTTGTAGCCCGAAATCTCGATAGGTTCTTCATACCATACTTGAGTACCGTCGTCTGGTGTCTCTGCTGCTTGTGAAAGGCTTCCAAAAGATCCCTGGGTTGGGGACTCTTTGGGGGGCATTGTTCACGATGATTTGGCACAAGGCTGAGTGTGTAGAATGTGTCAAGAATGCGTTGTTCCAGAACGCTACTGCTGCATGCTATTTCTATTTGTAATCCAGTGTACAGCCCCCAACTTACAAATATAGGTCAAGATGCGCTCGCTTACAGCGTTATCGCACAGTATAACGCCCTCGTGACGCTTTGCCACCGGCTGAATCCACTACAAATGATAAGTGGGCTATCCAACTATCCTTAACTTTACCTACTGCGATGTGAGACACACATGGTAATAAGCCACTTAGACACGAAGAATTCAGAACATCACTCTAGCGTAAGAGCTTCATTCTGGGAAGACATCAACTCGTTTCATAGCATTTGCAGATTCCTATGCCAGCTCATGGCCGAGATTTTTGCTATATTGTTCATGAACACGTGTAGTATCTACTTTTTTTGAACAGACGCGTCGGACTAAGATGATGTTGATTGGCATATAAGGAAGCATACCCATTGCTTTGCAGATGCTCTAAGAATTCATTTTGTATTGGTACATGGCATGTTGAATTACAATTATGAAGCCGTACAACTTTACACTCGACGAACTTGTCAGTGGCAGCTGTGGCAATCGTGATCGCGTCGTATGATAACTGCTCATCTCCGAGAAAGAACATCCTGTGCACCGTCCTTCACTCTCTGTGCAGCATTGGCGACGCTGTCCTTGCTAAGGCCGAAATGCGAGCCGAGACGTTCCTGCAATTATATTAGTATCCTGGTGCTGTTCAAGTCACAATGAAGAGCTTACCTGCTCAGCCCCCATACCGCTGCCAGCCATCAATTTGGCCCTCTGTCGACCATCGTAGCCCAGGCCATACCAGCTAGCATTCTTCTCTCCATTGGCGACCACGCTGCCTGCTGCCTGGACGGCCTTTACGGCATCAAAGCTGTGCAGCGCGGGACTAAAGTGCGCGTTGTACCTGTCCTGCTCAGCACCATCACCCTGGTACTTGGCAGCCTCTTTGATAGCCCTGTAGCCCCGGTCGCCAATGCTGAGATGCGAGGCATAGCGGTCTTGTTCTGCACCCGAGCCGGCGGCATTGGCTGCGTTCTGGAGCTTATCAAGGCCCCGGTCGACACCGCGTTTGATGGCATCCGAGGAAAAGTGCTGGGCGTATCGGTCTTGCTCGGCACCAGAACCTGACTTTGTTGTGACGTCGGGGTTGACAGGATGCGTAGCCAGAACAGACTTCTCGTCGGAGCTAAACCAACCCATTGTGAAGTAAATTGAGATGAAGTGGGATGAATTAAAGGATGTAGAGGTGGTAGTTGTCAATTGAGAGCTGAAATTGAGATTGCAAAGTAATGAGAAGGAAGTGGACAAGAAAAAAGTCGTGTTATGTAGTATGGGGAGCTTCAGTTGCGGAACGATGACGTAGGAACTAGCAAACTAGCGCGCATATCCTTGTCGCGTCCCTGATTGTCGCGGGGGACTCACCACCAAGGTTCCGTGCCTCTGGAATGCGCATGCATTAGCACGTGATATAATTGATTTGACATCTTGTCGTACAGTTCCTTTTTGACTTCTATTCTGGACTTGCAACTTGATGCTCGAATCTACAGATGAGGTTTACATTATTCACCTGTTCAGTTGTAGCGCTGACGCAGTAACCACAGGTATGAGGTCATATGTAGCCTAACCATATCTGTACATGCCACCATATTCTTTCTGCTACTAACTAGCTCCGGACAATAAGAGAGAAACGAGGAGATTGCTAGCAGAATCAGTTCGACAAACAGGTGGTAACTTTAGACCCTTCCATACGACTAGCAGATAGCCTATTCACAATACGTCTTAGCTATCATGATGATTTCGTTCGCACTTTTACCTGGGTATTTCCGATCGTAAGCCTTTGCCTCTCTAAACTGAGCGTTGAAGTTGTTCGCTGCGACAAAGGAGCGAACTGCGGTGTCCATGCTCTCCAGTAGGCTAGCCTTGTCTACCTGGTATGCTTCCTCGTCTAGACCGATAATCTCGGCGAGCTTCTTGTGACCAACCGCCCACTTTGTGATCGCTTGATCGAGGTTGCCAGCCGCGAGCATTCCTACCCTGTAACTAAGGCCATCCATACCTTGAATTTTGCTCGCCTTGTCGAGGAGATATTTGAAGTAACCGAGTTCATAGACTCTTGCGACAACTGCCATGTGCATGTTCTCATAATCTCTCCATTTCCATAACGCTCTACGGATTCCGTATTGTGCACCGGTAATGTCAATGATCCACTGCGTTTTCGTCTTCTCGGACCTGATGCGAAGAATTGCATGCCTGTAATTTGGCCAGTTCGCATTCGTGCCGGCACCCTCACGGGAGATGGTCACCTTTTGACTAATCAACCGAAGAAATACTTCAAGTTCCTCAATTTCAACCGGCATTCCTATCAAAGGGTTGTTAGTGAAGTGCCGTAAAAACTTGATGAAGGCCAACTACCTTCAGTAAGGGCTTTGATGAGGCCATGTAGGTGTGCCTGTGGCTCGTCGCAATGCATAGCAACGAGCGCTGCTTCACGAACATTTTGGGATGTTGCCATATGTGCAGGAAAATTGCTGAAGTGACTGCTGCTCTTTGTCTTATCTGCTCAGTGGATCTCCAGACCGTCAGGTACCTGGTCAATTCTCACCACAGGGATGTCCCAAGTCGTTTCGCGGAAGTTGAGGTAAGCTTGCCGAGCGATTTCGGCGATTCGGGTAAGGGCTTTCTCCAGTTGGGCGTCCTTGCATGCGTTCTTGTGATTTGGCCTATCATTCTTCTGGCACACTTGGCCACAGTAGTAAACTGAGTAGGTATCTGATTTGCAACCGCCACACACATCGGAAGCTGGTTTTTTGCATGCAGCACAGATCCCTTGCGGTTCGGGAGGCATTCTGGAGTCAGTGGAATGGAAAGGGAAATAATCAGAGACGATGTTGTGGCTTCACTAGGATATCTAGGTAGAGGGAGAAACTCTATAGTAGAGTGGAATGCGTTTCTATCTTGTTCCGTGAAAACAAACTTGAATGCGATATGGAGGGAAACGTTGGGTGAAGATGGATTGACTGTACATTGAGCAAACGTGGTGCTGTCTGCTCATTCACCCTCACTTTCATATTTGCCTACACAAAACGAAACAGACACACACACACACACATATATATATATATATATATATTGTTCTGATATAAAGCCTCTCCCACTACCCGCATCTCATCGTGGACTCACAACATCGTCACTGATCTATTCTCCATTCCACTGACGCCAAAATGGCTCCCGCGCCTCAGAAAATCTGCGTTGTTTGTGGCGATCCAGCTACCTCGAAGTGCCCCGACTGCAAGTCAGATACATACTCACGCTACTACTGCGGGAAAACGTGTCAGGAGACGGATTGGCCGGCGCACAAGAAACGATGCAGGGACTTCCGTAATCGGCGCCTGGAGAAGAAGCTTGAGCGGATCACCGACATCTTGCAGCAAGTTTACTACATCTTCCGCAAAAACACCTGGGACGTCCCTGTGGCGGCGATCATGGTCCGTGGTGATTGTGTGGAAATCCATCCGAGCCTTTCCCAAGAACCGAGTTTTTTCTCCAAATTTCCTGATCATCTTCCCATGAGCGAGCAGAAAAGGAATACAATCCTTTCTGCCTTTAGCTGCAACGATCCACTGGCATACTTCAAGGATATGATAAGCGCTTCGCTTGAAGGTAAGTTGACTACCATTTTCGAAGTCCCATACTAACACAAAGCCCAAAGGAATGGATGTCAAAGTCGAAGAGTGCAAAGCCACTCTCGGCAAGATTACACAAAAGGTTGTCTTTCGGACTAGCGGCGAACAACCTGTAGATTGCTCGGCATTTGCTCATGAAATTCTCCGCATCACCGTGCCTGGGAAGCGGTGGATCATCGATATCACTGGTGCACAATTTGGAATTCACAAAACGCTGTGGGCCTGGGACGACTACAAGAACGAACATCATGCGAAAATTGGCATGATATATAAGTTTGGTACAAATGAAATATTGGTCAAGGCTTTGAGCAACGTTGAGGGTCTTCACGGCATGCGGCATACGATAAAAGAGATGGCAGCCGGCACTCTCAACACAGCAATCAAGGAATGAACTGGTAGCCACCACTCCATTGCAGCCATGATTCTGAAGAATGATGATGAATACGAAGCGACAAAGCTTAGCTTTCTGAGCAGTATGGACGTCGCAGTTCGCTCCTTTGTTGCAGCAAACAGATTCGAGACTGAGATCCGAAAGGCCTTGGAATACGAGCTGAGCAACCCAGGTATGAGCGATAAGATGATTAGTACTGTCGCCGATGTATTTACCTTGAGCCTTTTCATTGGGTCGCGTGGTCGGAACAGCCGATAGTCACAATGGTTGGAGCTACAGAGATATCTGATCTCAATCACTACCCACGCTACAAACTGCCGGTACTTGTTTCAACTTTTCAATCTGGTTACTGAGGGGATATGATGGAAAGGGAAACGGCTGGATATTGGTGGAAGGGTCAGAATGCATACGGTAGGCCAGGTCACATGGAGTTCGACAAGGAGAAATTCAATCCACTGGCACAGCTTCAATAGTGCTCATGTATTCACACGAATCAAGATGGTAGTCCAAACATACCATAACCAAAATACAAAACATCAAATGATCAATGATTTGAAGTGCAATGTCCATTCCACGTTATTAACGTGGCCATCATAAAAATATTTCATATGTATCTACAAAAGAATCCCCAAAACCATTGACAAATCTAGTGCTTCTTGGCCTTGATACCCTTCAAGAAACCAGCATAGGCAGGCTTCTTGTTGTAAGACTCATCCCAGAGGAGGGCAGCACCCTCACCAGCAAAAACACCAGGGATCCAAGAGTACTGGTCGGAAATACCCCAGACAGTCATACCAACACACTGCTTAACAGCAAGGCAGGACTTTGCAACGCGCTCGAAAGCATCGGCCTGGACCTGAAGCTTCTCGGGGGTGGCAGGGGTGTTCATGCGGAGATCGATCTCGGTGTAGACGACCTTGACGCCGAGGTTGGCGGTGGCGCGGAGGGCAGCTTCGAGAGTGGCTTGGTCAGGGGCAGCGCCGGGGGCGGTGGGGGTGGGCTCGCTGGCGAGATGGGCCTGGTAGCCGACGCCGTCGATGCGGATTCCGTAGGACTTGATGAGCTTGACGATGCGGGCAGCACCCTGGGTCTTGTTGCCGTTGTACTCGAGGTTGTAATCGTTGTAGTAGAGCTGGGCCTTGCCGCGGTACTTGTTGGCGAAGCGGAAGGCAATGGGTAGGAAGGCCTCGCCGATGGTGTTGTACCACACGGACTCGCGGTAGGTGCCGTCTTCGTTGAGGGCCTCGTTGACGACGTCCCAGCGGGTGCAGACGCTCTTGTAGCGCGTCATGACGGTCTTGATGTGGTTCTCCATGATGTCAATCAGGGTCTTGTTGTCAAAACCGCCGCCGGAGACCCAGACGGGGAGCTGGGAGTGCCAGACAAGGGTGTGGCAGTGGACCTCGAGGTTGTTCTTCCTCGCGTATGCGGCGTAGCGGTCGGCATCCGCAAAGGTGAAGTTGTTGCGAGATGGCTCGACGGACTCCCACTTCATGCTGTTCTCAGGCGTGAAGGAGTTGAAGTCGGCCTTCATGATCTCGTCTTCCCGGCTGGAATTCCTGAGGGTCAGGGCAGTGCCAATGAACTCCCTTCCGGCCTTCTCCATGGCCTTGTAAAGGCTGTCACTGGGGCCAGGACGAACACTGAGGGTGATGTAAGTGAACCTGTTCGTGACTAGATGTGCGATGTTACTTACGGGCCGGCAACAGCAGAGCTGGCAAGAGCCAAGCTGGCGAGGATGCTAGAGAGATGCATGGTGTCTGATGCTGAGACTCGTTATGATTAGAGCTGTCTGCCACAGTACATTCAAAATACAGATGATGTTCCTACATATATAGCATTCGACGGTTATTCTAAAATTCTAGCGTCTCCGCGTTTAATCAATCCATCCGCCCCGGCGGTGCGTCTTCACGCCAACTTGGTAGTTTAACCGGGTCCTGGGCTCTCGCGTCTGCATATCTTCTAGGGACGTTCTTGGAATCTACCCCGTAGCGCCAAGTGCTAGCGGTTTGTGGAGATTCTCCAGACTAGTCCACAAATCAGCCGGCTTGGACCTCGGGAGCACAGGGCCAAGCTCCCGCTTCTGGGGTAGACTGTTTGGACGCCTGAATGAAGTGGACATTCCTGGGGTATAGTCTGAACACGTGAAATGCAGGTCCCACTCGCTTGAGAGGAGTGCATGCAGAACGGGCTGCAGTGAACGTCGAAGCTGGCCGGTTAATAGGATGTTTCCTGACTCCATTGCCTACCCTTTCATCCGGTAGTACTCATGTATCTCATGATATTGACTGCAGTCGTGGTGGCAAACGAGTAAGTAGAGAACGTGTTTTTGCTGGGGATTGATCGCCAACCGTTCCAAGCATGATCAACATGCATAACAATCTATCATGCAGTTGGCATGCATCAAATTGACACGTCCGATTCCCCGGCTTACCAGATTGGATTTCATACCATGTCTCTTTCACACTCCCCTCGCCACCATAGTGATTATCGGTTGACTTCACATCATGTCCATGACGACAGGAACATCTGCGTGTGTTGGACGCGGTTGTGAAGCCACCATCGGTTTCCCGCTAGTAATTTAGCGTGCATTGCAGCAGTTCTAGCTCTAACCGCCAATCACAGCCACCCGCAATTACCCATTTAACCGAAAGGGCGACGCCGCGCGAAGCTGGGCGTCCTTAATAAATCCAACGTCGCTGCAATCACCGCACTCAAAAAGGAATACATGGTAAGATTTCTGTGGCGAGAAGACCATAGCCAGTATCGATAGCGTTGAGGCTTTTTGCCATCGACTTCGACATCACCCGGGACTTTGTTGTTGTTGTACACAATGTCCTTTGCTAGTCCTTGCCGCACGACTTTCCTCATAGGACCTAGTGATCACCGCTTGGCCGTCTCACTCCCCTACGCGAGAGATTTGACTTCAAATCCTAGCGGAACGTCCCAGAATCTTCACAAGTCTGTCCTTGACAGCTTGGTCAGTTATTCATCTCTCAGTACCAACGGTTGGCAACGCATATTTTGTTTGCTCGATCCTCCCACCCGTTGATCTCGCTTTGCGCTTTCTATAGCCAAGCATATTGTATGCTTCACCCGGTTTGACTCTCACCGATATGGTTCATGGAAACGATGCATTCACATGGGAGGATTTTGTAGAGGCAAAGACACCTGCCATCTCAACGCCAGCCTTGACCTAGCATCATCGCATCACACGATACAATGTACACTTTCTCAGGCAATGAGCACCTCTCTACGATTGGCAGGCAAATAGGATGGTATCTGTGGAACATGTTTCTTTCGAACAACGTGTTCAATAACTGATGCCTCGCTAAAAACCATATACTTAAAGTTCGACTCCACTTTCCACGTGTTTACGGTACATATAGATCCCAATCGTTCCGAGCAATGTTGTTCATTCAAGTTGGTAGGAAAACATCTTGATTAAACGACTTGCCAACATTGGAAATGGGTATCCCGTCATCAAAGCGGTATCCTTTTCAAGTGTAAACAAAGTCAGAGAACATCAAAAACAGAGCTACGAACCGATCTTCCAACCTGGTTGACGGTTCACAATCTTGCATCCCACAATGTCTTTGAAAGACTATGTGGAAAGGTCCGTATCAATCAGGTCAACGAGGAAGACTGAAAATTCTTTGATGAAAGTATATGCTTCAGCCCAAGAAAAACAGTATGCGATATCAAGTCATCGTGGCAGTTTGAGAACAGATGGATATTACCAAAATACTCAAGTGAATATGCAAGACTGATGTGCAGTCTGGAAGCAAGTGCTGTTGCGTCATTACCTTCCTTTTCGTGCTGTAAGCTAACAGTCTTCCTACTTACTTTGCAATACTTATTGTGAAAGATGCAACTCCTTGTATCTCCTAATGCGATGTACCCAGAATTTGGGTCGTTCCTGTGAGCACTAGATGTCTCAAGCAATTATTTCCACATGAGACAGGAAGATTTAGTAAGAATTCGGAAACAGTGTCTGATACAAACCGCTCTTTATTTGCTTTTCTTTGCTACACTTCTATGGCATTGTATTCTGCCCAAACGCCATAGGCTTTGCAATCACACTTGCCACACCAATGACAATATATTCCAAATCATATATCAAAGTATCCAAACATACCCAAATATAAGTTTACCGGTTTATGTTATTAACATCTTGATTATGGGCGTTGCCTAATCTTTACAAGTGGTGAGAGACGATGTTCATGCACGTGACATTGTCTTGGCACAGCGTTCACCTGCATCCCAGCAATGTAACCGGATTGGGCGCGCCAAAGGCGCGCGCACGGCCACCCGCCAGACGATCAGTCCGTACCGTTTCATCTGGACTCCCAGTATCTTCAACCACAGTGTCAATATACAATGCGCAATCCTGGAACGATTGAAAAGTCGCAATCGACAACAACCTATGTCAGCGCTCACATTGTCAAGCCACAATGAGCTCCCCTGTACCCATTCAGATAGCGCGACGCCCTGGATTTATACCGGTCCCCCGCCTTTGCTACGATGGTAATCCAGACCAGTCCACAGGATCAACTGCAACCTCTCTTTCCGGGAAAAAATCAAACCGGGAAAGCTCTTTCGACCCGACACGCACCTTTAATCACGACAGGCGCCATCAGCACATACAACAACATCGTCCGAATCTGAAAAAAGATATGACTACCTATTACTGTTATGGAAAAGACGGCAAAGTCACTGCTACCCATCTCAATCCAAATGCCCCAGCATTCACACGTAGCATCCAAGGAGCCACCTCAGACCAGCAACATGGAGACATTGTTGGAGCCTATCTCGCACACCGTGCAATGACTTACCCCGCACCAAATCCAGAAGAAACACATCAGTATGGGAGCACCCCATATCAGTCATGGGGCCAGCCACTCGACAACAGCGCTATATCAGAACTCATGGAGCCAAGCCACTGGTCCAGCGACGAATATGAGTCATCTAGCTATCCAACCAGTTCACAAGCTGAGTCTATGAGTACTCTGGGTTACGCTGGATGGGCTTCCCACTCAGGTATAGCTCATCCCTATCCAAATCCGGAAGACATTCGTCATATGCACACATTGCATAGCCTATTGCCATATCTGCAACCCGAGAGAAAGTTGAACGCACTACACGGACCGGCAGTCGATATCATTGAGCAGGATACTGGAGTCGTGCTTGCCTATCAAGTTCCCAAGAAGCTACTGGTTTTGTTTCTTGGTCGGAGGGTTCTCAACAAGTACATCCGAACGGTACAACGCCAAGACGGCAAGAGCTCGAGCGAACCGCCAACCTACCAGGAAATGAGCCTACCTCGTGGGGTAAGCAGCAAGGCCGCAATGAGGGTGTTGATTGCCTGGATGGCAAGGGCTTGCCAGTACCACACCATGGCTACGATGGAACAGATTCGCATTCCCAGGAAGACGTTTGTCGCATGTTCATTGGCTCAAACTATGGAGCTTCTCGGCCTTCACAAGGATGCTCTTCGGGTTGACAATTTCATCGCACAGACGCATTTTGTCCGCCCAATCTTCGCAGTCGAGTTGGAGGCCTTGTGGAACTGCCTTGGTGAAGAAAATCGATACGTCTACGCGGCTATCCGGGTTGTCGGTAATAGATTGCAAACGCATGAAAGCAACGATTCAAAAGCCGTTCCAGGCATTGATACTGACATGTACGCTACGCTGAAAAGGTATCCACAACTGGAAGCCCGTGTGCGCGATCCGGAGCTGAATGAGCGGTACCACCCACACTTCAGCACGAATTGGACGAAGAACTTGGGAAGTAGTGCGCGAAACAAGACGACGAATAGTTCTCAGGGTGGACATGATACTGGCAACCACTGGTCACAGGAGGACGTCAACAAGAGCCATACAACAGATATCAAAGATACGACACAAAATCTCGGGAGCTTGAGTATCGTCTCGGATGACTCGAAGCTCTCGGTAGCTTATGCGGAGAGCGATATCATGCCACATGATGGCAGCACCCCAACTCAATGGTAAAACAGCGGCTGGTACGGCTTGAGCCATGCCCTTTTCCTCTTCATCAAGTTTATACGAATTTTCTTTTGGGGTTGTATGAAAGCGTTTTGTTTATCTCAATGCATCATCATGGGCGTTTTTATTCACAGTAAACATCCGTTGGGCTGGCGAGGTTGAGCATAGCACGGCGCTGGGGGTTTCTTGTATCCGAATGTCTCTTTGTATCACTTTACGGTAGTTTAGGAGCACGAATTGCAAGCTGGATATGAAACAAAATTCTTGTTTTGTGGAAATGGCTACGTGTTGGCAGATGCGGAATAGATATTAAAGGAATGGTGTCCGAATGAGGTGTATCAATATGGTTTCAAGCATGGATATCTTACATTCAAATATGACTTCTTGAGTATGCGATGTGTCGGTGACGTACGCATAGGCATCGACTTTGCCACAGCTCACCTTATTGTGAAATGAAAGCTGTACAGTATCATTACATCAATGATAAGCTCATCCTATATTGAATGTCTTGGTCATGATTCAGTCAAAGAGTCACCAAGGGGCTTTCATACCCTTCACAGAGAAATATCGCTGATTTATATCAGCACCAAAAATCCCACTGATAAAGGCTCTCTCTTAGAATATTGCACTGTAACCACTCAAATAAGGCCACCAGCCCTCTTATAGGTCTTCGCCATAGCCAGTAAACTTCCTCATATGCCACAAAGAAATCCAGACGATATGTGTCCATGCGGACAAAGACACTGCCACCGACAACGTTCAGCATCGTATCAGCCATTAAGTGGCACTGAACTCATACCAGAGACTTCCGAGTCTCGAAACCAGCTCCAGCATGCACATGCACAGTCTACTGGTGCTACGTGCATTGCTCCAACCCCGAATAGACAGCGCCGCAGCAACCATGTCTCATACAGACAAAGCATACCATACTGGGACGACTTCAACGGTATAATCTATGAAATTCCTTACGGAAAGCTTCTCTCTCCGTCTAAGACATCTTCGCAGCAGGCAGATGGAGGTCGGAATGCTGAGCCGCAAAGCTCTTGTGCTGAGATTGCAGGAGACAGACCATATGGGGAGGACAATCAAAGCCGCACAGTACTAAGTCCCTCAGGTACTACATATGAGTACATGCCTGATAGGGACAATGTGAAGGCCTTGGATATTGCACCATGTGTCGATGTAGAAGAGACGCGGAGCAAAGGATGTCTGCCAGGTTCGAAGAAACATGGAGTTTACGCCAATGAATCTGCTGAAAAAACATTATGAACAAAAATAAGTCAGTTCGCTACTAGGGTTGAAGAATGAACGAAATGCTGAAACTAGGTAATGGTACAAGTAAGGGTCTCAGCAAGGTATAGTATAGTCTATAACTATTGGAGAGAAAAGAGCCTTTGTGATAACTAGAATCCCCATAAATTGCATATGCTGACTAGTGTGTTAGTACTTGGAAGGTGGACGACAAGATGCCTCCAGTGATACCTATGCTGAGTCGAACAAAGAAAACGATTCATTATGAAATGGCCGAGGTTCAACTCCGCATCTCCGCACGATCCGTGCGCGTGCTTCCCCGCAACGCGTCTTCCTGGCAAAGCACACCCACTGTATACGACTGAGGCCAAGCCAATTATTAAGATGCGCACTCTCGAGCTCTGCCATATGCTACAAATAGTCTGGCCATTCTCTGCTGCCAGAGATTACACCAATCGCTGAAAGAAACCCAACCCCCAATACCGCTCGAATTCGTTACCTCTCCCCTCTCCGAACCACCACATCGCAATCGCACAACGATGAACTTCTCTATTCCCGACGACCTGACACAATACCTCGCCGATCTCGATAAATTCATAGAAGAAAAGATAACCCCGCTACAACACAAAGACGATAACAACCGGTTCTTCGATCACCGCCGTGAGCACGCTCGCACAGATTGGGATAATGGCGGGCTGCCGCGCAAAGAATGGGACGATCTATTAGCTGAATGCAGAAGACTCGCAGATGAAGCCGGCTTCTACAGACTCTCGTTGCCAAAGCAGTATGGTGGGCGAAGTAACGCCGACGGGCGAGGAAGCAATCTTTGGATGGCTGTCATTCGAGAGCATCTTGCAGCCAAGGGCCTAGGACTATTCAATGACCTTCAGAATGAGCACTCAGTGGTTGGCAACTTCCCGGATATAGTCATGCTTATGAATTTTGGGAATGAACAGCAGAAGAATGAGTTTATACCGCTGCGACTTGAGGGTAAGTTTAGGATGACATTTGGGTTGACGGAACCTGGTCATGGGTCGGATGCTACACATATGGCTACAAGAGGGAGGCCGGAGACGAGGAATGGAGTCAAGGGCTGGTTGCTGAATGGGTACAAGAAGTGGCAGTCGGGTATACATGATGCCACCCACTGTTCGATATTTGCGAGGACGTCGGGGAAAGATGGGCAGGTCAAGGGTATCTCTTGCTTCATTGTACCCATTGAGACGCCTGGTCTCAAAGCAGAGTCGTACGAGTGGTGCGTATTCTATTCCGCCTTGCTGAGAAACCGTACTGACCACCAGCCACAGGACTTTGAATATGCCTACCGACCACGCGACTGTCTCGATCAAGGATGTATGGGTACCTGAAACTGCCGCCTTAGGGCCCATACACAATGGATTGGGAGTCGCCCAAGCCTTTGTGCACGAAAACCGCATCCGACAAGCTGCTTCATCCCTAGGCGCAGCTGTATACTGTGTCCAACAATCCGTTGAATATGCCAATGAACGCGCACCTTTTGGAACGCCCCTCTCGCACAACCAGGGCATCCAGTTCCCACTCGTTGAACTCGCCACTCAATGCGAAATGCTGCGCCAACTCATAAGGAAGACTGCGTTGGAAATGGACTCAATGCCGCACAACGAGATCGAAAAGAAGATCGGGGACAAGGTGTCGATGTGTAATTACTATGCAAACAGGCTGTGCACTGAAGCAGCCGACCGCGCGATCCAGGTCCATGGTGGTAATGGATATTCAAGGCACTTTCCCTTTGAACATATCTGGCGACATCATCGACGGTATAGGATTACTGAAGGTAGCGAGGAGATCCAGATGCGCAAAGTGGCAGCCTATCTATTCGGGTTTGGTGGCAGGAAGAGTCTGGTAGATGCGACAAAGCCCGATTCGAAATTGTAGTTTGGCTGATTATGCAATTGAGATTCCCGTGTAATCGGATGTAGCCCAAGTTGATTGACACTGACTTAATAAAACGTGCGTTCTCGCTCTTTGTGATTCATGTGAATCGGTTTCGAAGCCACCGATTGAATCCTGGCATTGCATCTTTCTCCGTGATCACAGGTAGCAAGATCACGATTAGCAGAAACCAAACCGCAAACCCTAAGATCCATAGAAACGTCGACTGTACAGTCGAGCTCTTTGGGGGACTCGGCAGAGGCTTCGATACTACTTTGCTTCCCGCACCGCGACTTAATCTTGACCCGGGAACCGGTGGAAGTGGCTTTGATATCGCATTCCCTGGAGTCGATGTTACAGCTGCGAGTCGGTCATGCGTTGTTGAAGGCGTATTCGAAGCATATGGTTTTGGTGGTACGGGTGGTCCTTCTTGATCTAAGAATGGCCTGCGGTTGCGTATTTGATGGATTTCCATTGTTAGAACGGGAATGGATAGGGAGGTTGGAAGAAAACGGGTATGGGAAGGGATGTGAGCTTGAGATTTGGGGATACACAGGTGTTGTTTATGTTGGTGATTATGCGCTTTTCTTCTTGTGGACTAGTTGGATTTGGGCTCGACTGTCAACGTTCTTTGTGCGGTAGATGCGGGCTCTTCACTTTTTTTTTTGGATTGGATAGTTCAGTCGTGAATGGAGTTTGGGCAGGAAAGTGCAGAAACGCATGAGAGGCCTGAGTGGGTGATGGAAATTGCGGTGGCGTAGTGAGACGTTCGGTCTAGTTTGCTCTACTGTTTTCTCGGTAATGTGCCGGCTGCCATAATGAATGAACATTTTCATTGATGGATGTCTTATGTAGAGTTTACTTTTTGAAAAATTTGAACCCCCGATGTTTAAAGCTGATGCGGTTATTATGTTTTGTCTTATCTTTTGGGCTTCTTGTTAAACTCTGTCCTAAGTTTTTGCATTATTTCCAAGCTGGAGTCTTGATCTATTTTGCGTTGAATGTCGCAGATGTTATCGATATATAAGCGCACAGGTATATGTCTAGATCAGATCACTATGAATGAGAAAGGTAAGTTGGCCACTAGAATATGCACGCCGAGATCACCTGTTCATGTTCACCATGTCAGTATACAATCAGCGTAGTACTATCTTCTTTCTATAAGAAAAACGGCGGCTTTGGAAGCATGAAAGCTCGAACATACAACCCCAATCACAGTGCTGCCAAGAAGCCCTTCTATCTTCACTTTCACTGGTCTACAATCACGTCACCGGCATCCCTTTCACCCGCCACCGCTCGTCCTCGATATTAGTGAGAGGTCATACGTTCGGCGTGTGATCTGGCGAGTTTCAAACTTGGTTTTCATGCATCCTTCTGCCCTCCTGCTCCTATATCAGTCTTGTCAAAAGTACTGAATAACTACACAGCGCAGCTCAACTATTCAAGATGAACACTTTCAAAGACACACTACCACTCGCACCTCCGGGAATTGTACCAGATATTCTTTCCAAGATAGAGGCGCTGTTTCAAAAAACAAACCTTCCTCATATCTCAGTGGCCATGGACGATACAAAATATGGAGTGCGTGCACCTGAAATCCCAAACGCCCTCACAAATATCGTATACGAAGACCATCCCATGCCGGAAGAAAGCAATTCTTCAATAGATGAGATGGAAGTATTCATAAGATATGATTCAGATAAGGATCAAGAAAAGGGATCAAGATTGAGCAATCAACAGCATCGAATCAAGGGCAAGGGAGTACGAAAGAAGCACACCCGAAGCACAGCAAAACATGATTGCTCCATTCAGAGGATAGTCGCACGTTTTGAATACCCTTCAAAGACCAGTCTGGCTCCCCCTCAATCTACCCCCTGTTCACCAGATGCGATCGAGTCGACCGCCAATGCTCTAGTCAATATCTTCTCAGCCTTAACGCATTCCATATACTGCATCTCTAAATACCTGGCACACCACCTTCCTTTTCCCTTATCTCTAGTTCGACACCTGGTAAGCAATTACCTGAATGTCGATACCGAATACGAAATGGACACCAGAATCGAAGTGGAGCCAAAGAAGGTGGTTCGCGTTCTCGCATTTGCAGCAGGAGAAGAGAATGGAGATATTGGATGTGTCGAGCCAATGGAGATGCATGCGAGGTACAAACGTGTAAGGGAGATTATGAGGGAGAACGGATGTCGGGTTGATGAAGATCTGTATGGAAGACAGATTAGGAAGGCGCTGGGAAGGCTGAAGGAATAAGTGGCAGTCTTCTGGAGAAAGGTTGAAGGAGGGGAGGATATGTGCGGACCAGAAGGCTTTCTGTTACTTTCTTTGCATGTTTTCCCTGCCCTGCTTGCTACAAGCATGCCAGATGACTTTGAATCATATCTCTTCTACCAAAACTGGGGTACTGTGATGCGAGGATGAACGCTACTATGGAACTGAAAACCAATGTCAAGAAGTTTCGTTGCTCAGTCAGTCAGTAAAAAGTCACTCAGCTAATTGACTTTAATATATGTGTTGCCATACTGTATTTTCCAATGTGACTTTGTATTCAGTGCCCATAATGAAACTATATGACAGTGCGCGTCTTTCAGTAGTACGGACTTCTTACCAGAATAATGGCCTGTTAGCGACAGCGATATGATTGGTGTTGGGTGTTGCCTAGCTCCTACCTATGTATCTAATACGTTAACGTTTCCCTAATTGGCGTCACTCGCATCCGATACCTGCCGGGTGTGGTAGCACCAAGCTGCTGATGAATGTTGGAGTCTCCAATTGCTAGTACTACCCCATCTGAACAGTCTCCGCTTAACACCATCGAATAGGACTGTTACATAGCACTGATTGGTGTCACTCACCGTTGACAACCCTCTCACCGGTGTTGGGGCTTTTAGTCGCTAATCCGACCAGGCAATTACCATCCGAAGGCGTCGAGTACTGCTGACAGCGATGTTATTGGCGTCGCCCGCGAGCGACACACGACACGTGACCCTACACTCACCGTACAGCTGCTGGACCAAACCATATATACATATCTAGCACAAAACCTGCTGTGAATAATTCATTCGCCACATGAAGCGCCCGTACACCATTGCCTCGATGAAGAAGAAGCGGTAAACAAAGAGGGGCCATTGCCTTCCAATTACTGCCGGACACTGGTAAGGCTATTAAAAAGCCACGAGATTACTCTCGCGCTTTCGTGGGGCAGATTGAGAGGCGGACAATTCATTTTACTGGCTTCCTGACTGGACAGTTGAGGATTATTGGGCTTGGAGGAAGCAAAAAGACTCTTCCTGCATACACGTGCTGCCCTTGGCTTGGATCTCGATTTGGCCCCCAAATGCTAATGTGGTACCAAATCAGCCACTCAGCCTTGGATGGTAATGCGCCGCATCAACCCCGAAAAGATGTCTTTTGTAAACACCCGCCCTAGGGATGCAGGGCACATCCCCTACACCACAATCACGAATATTGGCACAGACATACCCCTCAGCTCTTGGCCGTTAAGCCGCTGATCGTGTATCATGGCTCCGACATCAAAACAGTTTAACGTCGCTACAAGTATGGGTCGAGAGCCTCGTACGAGGCCCCGTGTGCTAACCCATTCTACTAGGTCAACGCCTGTTCCGAGAGAACCATGTAAAGAAGCAGGCTACACGTCGACGAGGCCAACGCGATGGACCGTTCAAACTCCAACTGCGATTCCTCACCGCGACCAATCCGTCACATTTCAGGAATGACGATACGAGACGCAGCGTGCGTTCTCACGCAATGTCATATCATCGGAATAAACCACGAAAAGAGGCTAGGCTACCTCAGGAATGCTCCGAAGTACTAGCCACAAAGGAGACTACTCCCTTAGAAGAACACATCCTGCGCAATGGTCGCGATCATGGAGATGCACCAGGGGAACTGGAAGGTTGTCTACTGCTGCAACAGCAGCACGGAAATGAAACGAACCAAATCACGCGTCGGCATGCTCACGACAGCATCACGTTTGAACGCATGCCACGATCTAATCGACAGCTGTCCACCACACGCGCCCTGCTGACGCTGACTAGCCCCAAGGCCAATTCAGACGACTGTGACTATGCTGAGAGTCAAGAAGAGCGCATCCTACGTCTTTTCACGGCCCAAGTAACTACAATATGTAACATTGGAGATGGTGTGGACCCCTTTTTTGTGCTACCAGACTTCAAACATCCGGAGGTCAACTCGCTTTTCCTCAAGCGTCATTGTATGCATACATTTCCATGATTCATTCGTCTGAAATACACAATTAACAACCCGATCAGGTATCCGGACATTTGCAAGCGATTCGTTCCATGTCAAATGGCTCCCTGTCATGCTGTCTGATCCCGAAGTCATGCTCAGTTCTGCAATCCTAGCTTCCGTTTGGCTAGACATGCACTCGGAGATTCCAGGTGAAAGCACGCAAACCCGCCTGCTAAAGGACGAGATTATCGGTATGGTTAATCAGCGGCTGGGAAAGAAGAGCACTTGTTCATCAGATTCCACGATCATGGTCGTGCTTCACTTGCTCATGGGTGAGATATCGGGCTCCAATGAGAAGGCGCTTCGTGTACACGAGCGGGGTATTGCACATTTACTTCAGCATCGTGGTGGGCTACAATGTTTGGGCAACGAAATCTTGGCAGAAACATGCACTGCGTGAGCAAACCTTCTCACAGATCGACGTTGTGCTAACCTTGCATGCTAGGGTCTGCTATCACGGTGACTTGATCTGCGAAGCCGAACCTCTACCTGATCTTGCCACTGATCTACCAGTCGTAAACTCAGCGACTATTGACGGTGTTGAAATACCTGAGTCGCCTGTATTTTGCCCTAGAACAGACTTTACGACAATTGCTAGCGACTCGCATTGCTCGACCTCGACACGTGACTTACTTCGAGACATGCGGGACTTGACCGATCTCTTCATTTCCCAAGAAGCCGCATCTGAGACTGTTCGCGATACTTTCAAAATAGATGCGGCCTACTGGGAACAGCGCAACGCTGAGTACTGTAGTAGAGTCACTGCAATACGCAAGCGCTTGACTAGCCTTCCCTCAGCACACGTCCCAGACCTCCCCACTTCCAATGACTGGATTTTCGAGGCCTGCCGTATTGCCGCGCTCATCTATACCGCTTCAATCTTACTGCGTATACCTTTCTCCACTGCTGCTAACCCATGCCGAAACCCGTTAGTGGCAGAGTCGGAAGCGTTCAACTGTCTGGGATCCGACGCGAGTCATCTCAATACCCACTTGAGCCAAGCATTGTTCAAAGTACTACGCCGTACTGCTGTTGCGGACGTATGGGACAAGATGTCTGGTGTTTTGTACTGGGTAAGTACCGTTGGCGCTGCGGCAGCTCGTTCGTCTGCTGGAGATGATGTAGATACCAAATGGGTCCGACGGTATCTTGTGATTTACTCGACACGCACAATGGTCAAGCTGGTCTTTGATCATGCAAAGCCTATTGTAGTGTCACAGAAGAAACTTCTTAAGATACAGCAGCTCATCAGCAGACCCGATGGTCGTGACGTGGAAAGCGTCACTTAGATCTCACCGCCAGTCATAAGGCTGAGGAAAGGTCGGTATACTTGACTTTCCAATGGCGTTCATGTCATTTCGACACGGGGCAGACTGACTGGTGCATAAGTGCGAGGATGGCAGTCAGCACCGGGATAATTATAGCGCTTATTTTCTTTTTTGGCTCAGGCATGCGGTCTCCATAATATGTTCAAATACTGATAATCTCGCAAAAGAAATAATGCTTTATGATGGAATATATCAGATTGCAATTGCTGAACAATATGACGTTATCTTATACGTCCATCCATGAGCCACTTCTATTACCGAGCGAATTTTCCACGTGGTAGCATATTGTCAGCCCGTATTGCCCGTATTGCCCGTATTGTAGAATCGAGACATTTATCACGAGCGATTACTTCCTTCCCCATGTCTTTTTCTGTTTCAGGTCAGCGGTTATGCGGACATGTTAGGATCATGTATGGCGCGGTCACGCTGCTTCATTCCCATGTGAAGCTGTGCGGGATTCGGCTTTAGCATCATCCGCTCCGCCCGACTCATCACACCCTCTATCTCCGATAGACGGAAGACACGTCGAGCCACTGTAGATCTCCGTAGTAACAAAAAAAAGAGTTCTATCTAGCCGCGAACTAATCCGTTGGTATTTGTGGCTTTGCATAGGCTGCCTTGTGCTGGCCTACCAGTACTGCCTTGAGGGAACCATATTAATAATCTTCTTCTGGAATTTTCGCCTGATCAATTCTGACGCCACATAGTACTGTGTACTACTTGAAAAATTCAACAATGGTATGGTACTACATTTGCTCCAACTGACCGCCTCCAGGGATTTACAAGGGATTGGTCGGACAACGCCTTCTTCGGGAGCCGATGCGCAGATCTTCGTTGGTCCGTTTCGTCCGCTGCTCCGCGTCGTGACAGTCATCGCGTAAACCGGTCAAGTCAGATGTCCCAGAACAACTAGTTCTTTGAAGGGACGCGTGTGGCGCATATGCACTGTGGCTGGAATGCTTGTCTAGAGCTTGATTTCGAGCAAAGCCTTGAGGCATTTTGAAAAAAAGACTCAGATGCGTACCTTCGTCAAGACGCGCGCAAGTAGTCCAAAAAGTATTCTTTGTAAGACTCTGTAAGATTTCTAATACAAAAAGCAATTTTGAAACAGATGGCTTGCTTGGGATGCCTTGAAGCGCCCAGCGCCCTGTCTTGGAGCTGGTGACCTCGCAACCCCTTCCCTCTGGACAAATCAAGCGATCACACAAGGGCAATGTGCAGTGATAGTCAAACTCCCGATCCATCTGGATGACGCTGGCGGCTGCCAACTCGTCCGAGATTATGACACGGGGGTCGCTTACGACTTCCCTGAGTTCCGATTGGCGATGTAGACACACTTTGCTCGGCTAGGCCAGGGTCTACCTGCATGGTACAGTACCGACTCACAATGAAAAGCCTTTGTATAAAACTTCGGCGCCCGCATGAAAGGGGTCCAAAAGAAGAATGTTGTCTTAGGAAACACTCGCTTACTAGCCTTTTCTCTATCACCATGGTTCTCGTTACTCGCTTCTGGCTGCCCAAGCACCCCAAATATGATGCGAATCAAGAAGACAAACTCAGCAAGGACACCAAGGCTGAACAGCAACCCCAAGTCACGCCAATATCGATTTCTTTCAAGCGACTATTTCTACCAAAGCAGGATTCAGCAAAGACTCCATGGGTTCCAAATATCTCGGCCGTTATCAAAGCTGCAGATGAGGGTCTGATTTCTTCCGCACTATTCACAAGTCTCGAGGGAGAAGACGGACAAATACCACTCAGCGCTCTGTACTCAGCATTTGAAAAGGAAATCCGCGCTCGTTATCCTCTCGAAAGATATCCGTACGCCACAGATGTCACCAAAAGCCATACTCTGGCGAGGAAACCTTCAGGAGCCCTTGGCCGATCTAAATCGGTATCGGGGACTTCGCGGGCAGAGGCCGGCTTAAAGATTCAGAGGAAGAGTATGGACCTGTCGATGACAGAACTAGGACGAGCCAAAAGTCTTGTTGTAAAGAAGTGGTCATCGCCTCTGGTATCGATGCGTAACGGACTACCAAGCGATGGAAGCCGCCAAACCGGGAAAAAGACATGGGCCAAAGACGGACAGAAAGCAAAAGTTGATAAAGGCCGGACAACCATAACGATCACGCCCGCCGAACTCACTGCCCTTGCCATAATCTTCGGGAGCGAACCGAAGCGCAATGTCGACAAGACTGTTTTAGTCTCAGAGATGGGCGCCTACAACATCTCGATCGTCCCCGTACAAACAGGCGGATCAAAGTACCACATTACCCTCCAGCAAACCAAGCGCAACAAAAGCCAGTGGCACGCTCAAGACTCCGGCGTCTCCCCACTCTTCGCAAAACACCTCGCCGCCGGCTCCATCCCTTTCGCCCAAGACGCCCAAAACACCCACAGCATCCTCATCACCCCCTCAACCCTCGAAGCCATCCAGGCAGGCTCCCCCCTCACCAGCCACGCCATCACAAACTCTACAAAGCAAACCACCTTACTCTCCTCCCTACCCTCCTCTCTGCCCCCAAGATTCTACACACTCACACCCTCAACCTCCCTCCAACCCCCCACCACCCTCCTCAACGCCATCGCCGCCCTACCCTTCTCCCGCGGCCTCACGCCCCTCGCCTCGACCCCCCTCATAGAAACCGTCTCCTTCATCGCCGCCGGCGGCATCGCCCCAGGCAAACTCCTCCCCCGCCTCGAAGCCCTCGTCGCCAAACTGCACCGCCACTCCCCACACCTCTCTCTCTTCGGCGCCCTCTACGAACAACGCAACGCAAAAGCCCTCCATCGCGAGCGCGAGCGCCTGCGCCGCCTCGGCGTCGACCCCACGACTCCAGACTCGCGCGGTGACAAGGCCGCACGCATGTCGCGGTACGTGGCGCTGCTGGAGCGCTTGATGGCCTTGGTGCCGGATATGAAGCCCAGCGAGGTACTGAAGAAGGTTGAGGAGGGGGTGAAGAGTGAGATTGCGGATGCGTATGCTAGGGCTACGGGTACCGGTACATCGAGGGCTGGTTCTACTGCTCCGAACAACGCTATTGCTACGGCGACTGCTGCGCAGCCGGCTGCGCAGCTCGCTGTGCCGGCACCAAAGTCAGAGAGTCCGGAGCGAAGGCTCCGACGGAGGTCTAATCGCTTGAGTTTTGTTTCGCGTGCTTCGTCGGGATCGAGTGTGAGTTTTGGGACTGACGATGGTGTTGGAGGGGATCTGGGCAAGCAAGTTGAGCGCGTGCTCAAGGCGGAGTTGCCGTTGGATATTCGCACCGTGGCGTTTGTGGCGCGCATGGTGATTGTGGCGTGGACTTTGAGTGTGGATGCTGTAGCATTTGAAGGCGAAGGGGCAGAGAGCGAAGAAGGTGACTACAAGATTCC
This sequence comes from Bipolaris victoriae FI3, assembly GCF_000527765.1. Lineage (NCBI taxonomy): Eukaryota > Fungi > Ascomycota > Dothideomycetes > Pleosporales > Pleosporaceae > Bipolaris > Bipolaris victoriae. Next base: position 164,274 of record NW_014575389.1, read on the forward strand.
TGATTTCACTGGCTGGGATAGGATCGTCATGTCGTAAAGGACTCTTCTTTCCTTTGTTTACTTTTCCATTTTTTTTCATTGTGTTACTACTAAGATACCATTCATACCCTACTTTTTCCTTTTTCCTTTGGGGTGGAATATTATCGCTACAACATACATAGTAGTACTGAAATATCATCGCTGCAACCTAGAAGTAAACTAGGCCATTATCCCTACTTCGCCTAGGCATCCTACACTTCCATCACTTGTCACATACCCCTCTCCCTCTCCTTTTTCTTCGTATGCAAAATCAAAACTCTAATTTTTTTTCGTCCGCATATTAGTCCGTCTCTTTTCACAATCCTGAAATATACGCGGCATCTTGATACAGACAAGAAAAGATGACAAGATGACAAGATGACAAGACTACACGGGACCCGGATACAGAGGTGTCCCGTGATAGTTCCGGGGGACCCGGACTATCACACGGTTCGGTAAAGAGGGTTGTTGAGGATTCCGGGTCTCTTGTTCGTGAACACGACAGGACACGAAGCAACGGTTGTAAGACAAAGAAAGTCGGGAGATAAACGCGTGATTCATGTAATATGTAGGTAGTAATATTACCTGTTGGCTACATACAGCAATATATTAGCAATTCAGAAGCACATGAAAACTATGCAAAACCTCTATAATTGTATATATAGTATGTCCCTAATCCTCTTCCCCTATCTATATGTAACAGAAAACCAACCCTATTCTGGCCCCATAACCTCCAACCCCTTGCAAACCCCTACCCAGGGATCTCTCAAACTCTCCCACACAACCTCCATGCTCTCTTCCTCCAGCCCGTCCCGCTTACGTTCCCTCCTCTCAATCCGATCTCCCGTCCCGTCCGCCATCATAGCGGTAATACGGTCACGCTTGCTAGTTCTCTCACTAAGTAGTGTACTATTTGTTTTTAGACCTTTACCATCAAGTTCACCCTTGACTTCCCAGCCTCTGCGGACGGGACCATGGATTGTGGCGGGGGTGATGAGGGTGCTGTCGAGTAAGGCGTTCCAGCGGGAGAGGTAGATGCCTGGGCCATGAGTTGTGCCTTTGCCATTTTGTGATGAGGAAGCTGTTGGTCGCATGATTGATTCTAGACGAGTTTGCGATGTTGATTTGAGCGTTGTGAGGTGCTCTTCGTGCTTGTCGAGGAGCTCTTTTAGCTCGTCTTGCTTTTCCTTGCTTAGAGTCTCGAATATAGAGTGTAGCGGCGCCGTCATATTTCCTGCACCACCCTCGCCTCGTTCTTCGGCCTCTAATGCACGCTGGTCGACTCGGAATTCGGAGAATATGCGCTTAGCGTACACTAGGAAGTCCTGCCCAAGATCCGGTGCGTTCTTGGTGACCTGGTGTAGGAACTTGTGCATCGAAGGCGCGTGCCTCTTAAGCAATTGTACAAACTCCTCCACTGTAGGAGCGTCACTTGGCTCTTGATCCAAGATACTAGCTGGATCTGGTGAGCTTGGACGCGATTTGGAAGCCTCGCGGCTTCTGTAGCCACCGCCCTTCTTCTTGGGTTTGGCCGTCTTGATCAGATCTGTAATAAATGCCTCGGCATCAGTGACGGTGCCGGACAGATCAACAGCGTTGTGGATGGCCCGGATGACGGGATCCATGCCTGCAACGGCGTCGCGAATTGTAGAAGTCAAGACGTCAGGGTTGGATTTACAAAGAACCTTTGTGAGTTCCTCGCGGTCTCGAATAGAGAGATATGTGCTGAAGTACTCCATGGCCACACTGTGTTGGTGCTCGTTGAGCGATTCGGCATCAATCTTGTACGGTGGGTCAGACGTCTCAAGAATGACTGCCACAATCGACTTGGATTCCGAAATTGACTGGCTTCGCGCAGCTTCATGCTTCCCTCTCGGTCCGTATACAAACGTCTTGATTGCTTTGAAACCCCTCTTATCCGGAGCATTGCGCGATGCCTCGAGTTTAGTTGCCCGCTTCTGAAACTCCGATGTATCCCATGCTAGCACTGTAGAAATGATTTGTTGTAAAAGGTTCATACCGTCGTTCGTGTTATTCGTAAGACCTATCCAGTTAGTCATAGCTGTCACAGACAACTTTGCCAGGACCAGCCTGACCATGCCGTTAATCATGGTAGCGGCATTGCCAACGCGCAGTGTTTGCTTGACTACGGTATATGGAATGAGGCGGTGCAGATTCTCGAGGAGGCGAACAAGGTACTGGCCGTCGGGTGACATGATGAAGACATGGTGGAGGAAAGAGGCAGCACTGATGCTGTTAGAGGTAGTACGAATATGCCGTGCGAGTACTCACTTCAGCAGCATATACTCATGCGCTGCTTGTAGACTACTCGAATGGTCTTCGAGCCTCGAAGTCGCCTTGACCTTCTCATACAGTTCATCGAGAGCATTGCCGTAAATCGACTCGTGTACCAGCTCTTCAAAACCCTGAATGACGTCCTCAGGTTTGCTGGTGTCATACTCTTTCTTGCTTTCTTTCTGCTTCCTCGAGTAACCTCCGAGCATGCCCCTCGCAACGTACTCAGCAATACTACTTGCAGCCGTTGCGAGCGCTTTCCTGCTACCAATAGCGCCCTTGTCGTAACTCTCGCTCAGTTCGGCTTCGGCCATTTTTGCGACTAGTGTCTGGATCTTTTCAGACCACCACGCCTCTCCAAAGTTCCTGATGGCGGGGTTGCACAGCGCAAACTTGTTGAGCATGTTCTGCAGCAACGGGCTCGTCGACTGCACGCCGTCGGCTTTGCGAAACGGGTAGCCATACTGGTCGATGGTCGAGGGGTATTTGAAGGCTTCAATCTCGGCGTAGACCTGGTGGTGGATCAGGATATCAAAGAGAGCGTGTGTCTGGGCGGGGGTGAGGGGTTGGGTTGTCGACATGGTTGCGGGAGGTGTATGACACCAGGCTCAGAAACGTAGAACAAATCCATACCTGGTCGAAGACGAGGATTGACACGGATGCGCCGACGACACGCGGGGTACGTCATCTTGCCTGCAGGCTTGGCAGATTAGCGACACGATCCGCTACTACGTAGATCTTGGACCCCGCGTGTTAGTTTTGGACCTATTAATATCGCAAGAGATGTAAGGATTTGGGTTGAATTCCTTACAAAACCACTGCTAAAATATAGGAATAGGTGCTCTTACCTGATATTCGCTCACTATACAGCAACATGAACACACAGCTAGGGTATACTATAAAGACATATTACGCTGCCCTTTGACAAGCATAGCAATAGTAATCAAGGAAATGAAATTAAGGTCTATAATAAGAGAAAAGCATCCGAAGTATCCTCAACCTCTTCTTTTCCACTCAGCCCGTCCTCGTCAAGTCTACAACCTCGCCATCTTTTTGTCTCCCACTCCCACCAAGAACCCCCCAAAATACCCGTCAAGCCTCTCTCCAGCAGACCCATCCAATGCCAAAACCATACCCACCCATCCATCGGGCCTTAAGACAAATATACCACCTTTTTCCTTATCAACCCCATACCTTGAAACTGCACTGTCATCCTCATCATAAAACACACGCCCAAACGGCATCATACCACCCAACGCCTCATACGCAGACGATACACCCCGTCCAGAAACAACCGTAATCCACGACACCGGCACTTCACCACCACTCACCCACGCTGCTCTCCCCACCGCTCCCGCAAACTCCCCAAGCCTCTCCCTCTTCCCCTCCACCTCCCCCGTAAAAACCAACACATAAAACCCCGCAAAATTCGGCGTCTGAGCCAGCAATCGCGTCCCTTCCCACGTCCCCGGCTTAGTGAGCTTAACATCCGGTGCCCTCTGCCCCGCCTGCACTGCCCTCGACACAGACGCCATGTCCTCGGTACAAGTACCAACATTCAAATACCCATCTTGCTCATAAAAAATGCCTAATCCACTACTAAACCCCGCTGCCTCCGCCATAACAGTACCGAGAACCTCATTCGGATCCGCATCCGGATTCCCCTTCCACCCCTCGGGCAACTGCATCGTCATAAGCCGTGAAATATCCTTGTCGTAATTAATCAAGCGCTGTACATTGGGTAGACGCTCTGCTTCATACGAGTTCAGGAGGCCGGGATAAGCAATACCCTTTAATACAAGCGATAACTTCCAAGCTAGGTTGACGGCATCGTGGATCCCAGTGTTCATGCCTTGAGCTGCCCCGCTGCTGTGCGTGTGGCATGCGTCACCGACTAGAAAGATGCAGTCGTGCACGAAGAAGGAGCGGGCGATGCGTTGGCCTACTACGTAGATGGTCCACCAGTCTACTTGTTTGAAGTGGATGGAGAACGGTTTTACGGCTTCAATGGCTTCCTTTTCAGCGGCCTCCTGAGTGAATTCAGCATAAGCTTTTTGGCGCGCGCTCGTAAAGGCAAAGCCGATGCGTGTGGCACCGCGGTCGAGGGGTGCCCAAAGCACGTTACCGTGTGTTGGGCTTTCAATGGCGCAGTAGGTACGGGGTTTGGGGTGGTTTGTTTCGAGGACGCCGTCGATGCGAATCCATTTGTCTTCAGTCGAGGTGCCGTCGAAGGGGATGTTGAGGGTGCGACGGACAAAGGATTTGCCTCCGTCGGCGCCGATTAGGTACCGGCATTTTACTATGCTTTGGTCTTTTGTTTCGCTGTGCTCGATTGTGGCTAGGATTCTATATCCGCCGGGATTGACGTCTTGTAGTACCTGGATATCGACCAGTGTGTACGGTGCTTGCAGCTCGACGCCTTCTTTCTTCATTGCAGTCCGGAATACATCTTCTTGATACTTTTGCCGCAATACCAGCGCAAAGTCCCAATTCGTATCTTTCATGTTTTGCATAAATGCCCAGCCTCTACCCTCAACTTCATTGCCATGTCGATCGTAATTGGCCGTCTCACGGCAGGCGAAGCATTGCTGGGCGAGAGAGTCTGCAAGGCCAAGTTGCTCGAGCATCTCTGAGCTGCGGGGGAAGAGGGTAATGGCGCGGCCATACTGATCTTGCGATGATTTAACATGCTTCTCAATGATTTTGATTCGGTATTCTGAACGGTCAAGGTTGCGTGCAAGTTGATACGCGGTAATGAGACCTGGTTGACAATGTTAGAGACATTGTCATCAAAACGGAGGGCTATCTACATACCGGCTGGTCCCCCGCCTATCACCAGCACGTCAACGTGCTCTACGGGTACCTCGGGGCTTGTCATTATACTTAATTATGGTAGTCTCCAGCTTCCAATCACTACCAAGAGCCGTCTCAGATTTAAGCACAAGCATGTTCAAAGGAAACAAGCTATATTAGTCGTGGACAAGTTACAATTGGACCGGAGGACATGCGGGCTATCTGACACTTGATAGGTATCCCCAAAAGCGATTGCATTCTTTTAGTCATCGTGTCCACGCGATGATACGTCGCACGACAGATGCCTGCATGCGAAGGAAGCAAGAACGGGGTATGACGCGAGCCGTATCAGTGTCTGATAAGATAAGCCGGTTGGATGAGCCGAGGTGACAGTGATCGACCAAGTCCGTCAATCAGGAAGGAGGTAGTATTGGCCGTGTATCAAGGTTCAATCTTGCTCTCGATCAAAACTTCTTTTTAGATTCATCTACATACTACATCTCTTGTACAAATTTCAGGTCGAGGCTATCACTTCACCAACCAACCAATCTACAGCTTCGCATCTAGTCAACCCAAATAGCCGTTTGCACTCAGCCACTCCCGCACGACCTTCTCGTCTCGTGCAGCATAGGCAGCATAACTGCGGATAGTATCATCCACAACCTCAAGACCCTTGTTGTAACCTCTGGTATCCTTGTCGGAGAAGAACTTCTGAATGTCGTCCGCGACAGCAGCATCAGTAAACTTGTTCAGACCAAATCTCAGGAAGCGCTCTAGCACAACTGGGTTTCCAGAGAGTGCAGGGTGAACCTTGGAATCCCAGTTGTCGCGGATGTAGTGCCATACTTGTACGCGCACCTTCGAGTTGTTTGCAAGAGCAATGGTCGATGAGTGCTTGTCTTGCATAGCTACGGCGTCTGAGAAGACAAAGTCCATGACTTGTTTGGCAAGCTCAGGTGTTTGCACACGACCAAGTGAGCCTAGACAAATTTCCTTGCCGTCAATGGATGTTGTGTTGAGGTATTCATTCTGCACAGCCTTGAGCGCTGGCTCGCCACGGTTCTTGATGGCCGTAGAAAAGACAGCGCGGCGGAGCGAAGGGTGGATAGCCTTCTTGTCTCCACCAGAGACGTACGCGCCAAATTTCTTCAGCGCCTCATCAACGGTCGCCTGATGACCAACGATACCAGCGGATAGGAGCAGGCTAGCGCGCAGCTGGCCGACAAGGTAGCTCTCACCATCCTTGAACTCCCATCCAACCTTCTCGACAGCCGGTGTAATGAGCTTGAGGTGGTACTTCCTCAAAGCTTCACTGATATCCTCGCTACCGGAGAAAACGCTTCGGACGTTACCAATGTTGGTGAGAATTTGGGACCAGACAAGGTAGTCGGATTCGTCCTGGAAGCGCTCTGCTAGTGCGAGGAGGCCAGCAGTAGAGCCGTATCCAGCTACAGCATTGGCATATGCGTCACCAACAAGACCAATCTTGTCTTGTACAGTGAGCTGGTCGCGGGCTTCTCCGAGCTTCTTCAGGCGGTCCGGAGGGTAGTTAGTTCGGTAGAAACCAGTAAGGTTCTTGTTGAGCTGATAGAAACCTTGGCTGACATCTCGAACGGTGTCTTCCTTCTGTGTCAAGGCGGTGGTTTCGTGAACGGATGCTGTAGATGGTGAGTCACCAGTGTGAAGCCCCAGTGGGATCCACCAAGTAGTCTGGTCCTCTTCCGGCTTAACGTTGCCGGCAAGAAGGAAGCGTTGCTGGCGAAGTCCGATTTGGCCAGGCTCTTCGGCGACAGTGACAACAGGGAAACCTATCCTACGCACCCAGTGATCCATGAAGCTGTTGACATCCTGACCAGACGCCTTGCTCAGAGCAGACCATAGATCATTGGTGGTTGCATTGGAGTACTGGTGGGCCTTGAGGTAGTCGGCAACACCTTGCAAGAAGACCTTCTCACCAAGATGAGCACTCAGCATGCGAATGACGGAAGATCCCTTCAGGTAAGAAATGTGATCGAAAATCTGGTCAACCTCTAGGCCGTCGTATACAGGTACTTCAATGGGGTGAGAGGTGCGCAGAGCGTCAAGAGCGAAAGCTTGTTGCACGGAATCAGTCTGGGAAAATTGTCAGCAAGCTAGTAGAGTAGATACCTCGAGATTTATGACGTACGACAAACTGTCCCCAGACATTCCACTCTGACCTTTTCGTTAGCGTAAATTCTAGGACTTCATAAAGAGGGTCATACCTGGATAAAGGTGGTCAATAGCAAGCCATCCGACCCAGGTAGCAAAACCCTCGTTGAGCCACAGCTCGCTCCACCAGTCCATGGTGACAAGGTTGCCGAACCACTGGTGAGCAAGCTCGTGAGCTACAACATAGGCTACCCGGTTTCGGTAGCTGTCTGCGGAAGTCGCAGGGTCGAAAAGTACTGCGGTCGTTCTGAAGCTGTATTAGTAATAAATTCAAGTCATACAAATTCCTTAGACCTACCTGTAGGTGATGAGACCCCAGTTCTCCATGGCTCCGTGTGACTAGAAACCAAAGGTCAGCATTACGCAACTACGGAGGAGGGATTGCACGTATAATTGGCTGAAGAGTCAACGCAACGTTCGGTGCACCCCACGGTTTTACTTACAAATTCATGAACAGCCAGCAGGTCGACCTTGGGAAGAGGATAATCAATCTGGAAGATTTCGGAGAAGTGGTCCACAATCTTGTGGCAGTTGTCCAAGGCGAAGCGTCCCTGCTCCTTCAGACCGCGAGTCGTGTAGACCCTGACTGGAATGTTCTTGCCGTTGTACTTGCGCTCGGTGAAAGCCTCAACGTACTCAAAGTCACCAATAGCCCATGCCAAGAGGTATGTCGACATGATGGGTGACCTCTCAAACGCAACAGTGTGGAAGCCATCCCGCTTGCTAGGCTTGATTTCCTTCTCGGGCATGTTGCTGAGCGCAACCTGGTCCTTGGGCACTTCGAGCTCGACGTCAAACGTAGCCTTGAGGTTGGGTTCGTCGAAACAAGGAAAGGCGCGGCGGGCGTCGCAAGCTTCGAACTGGGTGCTAAACATGTAGTGGAACTCGTCGTCCTTGGCTACAGACGCAGGGACTTCGCCCTTGGGCTTGTACTTGGAGCGGTAGAAACCAGCCATGACATTGTTGACAGCGCCCTGGAACTGGATCTCCAGCACAGTCTCACCAGTGTAGGTGATACTGTCTCCAAAGTTCAGCGTAACCTGCTGCCTCTTCTCATCGTAGCTGAAGTCTTTGGCAGGGTATGTCTTGTCGCCAGCCTTCAACTCGGCGCTCTTGAGCTTGAGCTGGTGTGCATTGAGAACAAGGGTGCTGAAGCCGTCATCCTTTGTAATCTTTGTGTTGATCTTGACGGTGCCATGGTAGCCGAACTTGCCGCCGAATTCGAGGTCGTAGAGGGAGAGGTCGTAGTGCGAGGGCTTGGCCCTATCAAACAATTGTCAGCTTCTCATGGTTCTGATAATGGGCGTAATGCAATGCAATTGACTAACCATGCTGGGAGGACATCGCGATCTGAAGCCATGTTTGCGAAGCTGCTAGTAACCTCGCTTTGACACAGCCTCTTTTGGATGCTGAACGCTACTGCAGACCGGGGACGTGGCCTCAATTGGGTGCGAGGGGTAGAGTAGAGCTGTTTGGTTGCGGATGAAAAGCTTCTGGAGCGCTCAAGGTGGGCTGAGCAAAGATAGGACGAAGTAAGAGATGAAAGTGGGCCCGTAAGCAGCAGACGCGGAGAGAGTTTGGTGTCGAGCCGGGCACGAACCAGATGTCGAGAGCAGAGTCTCGCAGATGCAGAGAGGGCAGCCAGCTTGGAGGGCAAAACGAGGGGCAAGATTACTCAAGAGCGGGTTTCAATGGCACAAGACGGCGCATGAGGACTGAGAGGGGAAGGTGGGCGTACGGCATGTCGGATGCCCCACCTCTCAAGACGATCCCTGCGGCGGCGTGTTTAGCGCGGGGTGCTTGAGATGCATCTGCTAGTACGCATCCATCGATATAGCTGAGTGCGAGAGTGTCTATTATCTCGACATGTGACATGCGCGTCATTGACTGCGCTGGTACGGCTGGGTGGAGGCGTTCCAGAAAATGTCCTCCGCCACCACCCCTAGCCAGGCAGGTGAACCCTCGCCATTGTTGCCCTTCTGTTTCCCTATGCTGCACTCATTCATACATCATGTGCAGACGCGACTCAGGAAAATGGTAGTAAATGGTAGTTTTGTATCGTGGCAATCCCTGTTACGCCATGCAAATGCTTCACTTCCACGCCCAGTCATGCAGTGATGTCTTTTCCACGCCGACCAAGCTGTCTGACCATAAAACGCCGCACAAATACTTGCATTTCTACACGTAGGCTGCCACGTGCTGCACTTCTCTTTGCTCAGACTCGGATGAGCACATCAAGACATTGAATCCGCCATTCCTTCTTCCCCAGCAATCCCTTGACCCACTCGTAACTCTGCGCGTCGCTCGCCTGGCCCAGTCCAATCTTTCCCTTGACTCCTTCCACCGCAGCCTTGACCACGACCTGTGCTGTGTGGTTCGCAGCCTGTGCCAGTACTCCAGCTGTTTCTGATGCAGTGCCATTAAGCGCCAGCTCCGCGCTATCCGACAGCGGCGCATCAAACCATGGCGTGTGGAAGTCGAAGAGCGCAACGACAAGAATGAAAAGGAGCAGCGAGCAATACACGCACGGTCGGTTCAGGAAGTACGTAGCCGATATGAAGAGGACAAGGTAGACGGGAGACGCCTGAGTTCGCAGTCTAGCCACGACAGTCAGTATGTGCACAGCGCCGCCGTCAAGAGGGGGCGACAAGACGCCTGACTTACAAGAAGAAAAGCACTGGTATCCAGCTTCGCAGACAAAACATTGTTGCGTCTTCAAGATGAGGGCAGAGTCGATTGCCAGGCGCGCACGCGCGCTATGTTGTTAGAGGGCGTGGAGTCGCCTTCGCGAGTCGCTTGAGATGCGGAGCAGCGGTCTACGGGAAGGTGGCAGTCGAGACACTTGACGCTCTGCTTTCTTATCACTAAGCAACGATAGTGGCGAATATGTAGCCGGTGGAAGACGTGTGGTGAAGGCAAAACAGCGAGTGGGAATATTAATACGGGGTATGAGGGCAAAACAGGGCGGACAGACTGCCAGTGAGATGAAATCGTGCTGAGTTGCTGGCGGCGGGCTAGGGTCGGTTGATGGACGAGCCCTCCCGCCGCCGTCGCTGAATGGCGCTTGCATGCATACAGGTATGCACTGCCTCACGTGCTTCAGCCTTGTCGTCAACTAGATTCTGTGACGCGACATTACCCTGATACATGCGCGTTTCGTCCGTTTCTAACAACAGTAAACTTGTCGGGATACGAGAATGCTCATAGCAATGGTTTTGCTTACATATTCGTCCGCAGTGTGCAGCGGGTCGGACTTGGCAGTCTCGTATATCACGTGCCTCGACCAGCTACATAGTAGATCAACATGTTTCATTGCCAAGTCTCAATATACAGTCATTGGTATCTTGATGAGAGCTCCATATAGCCCATTGTCTTACGTCACCCAACGTGCACAACACCCATCTAGGCAACTCCCGTGCACCTTTCCTAATCCATTTGCATCCTCGTCCATTCACCAAAATGCCCAGAAAACGCCTCCCTAAGTAGATATGCCAGTACAGGAAGCCAAAGTGACGCCGTGTTCGGCCGCCGGCAGCAGAAAGAGAGCAGCGCTCATCGTGAGTTCGTCTATACGGGCAAGTTGAACTTCTTGCCTTGGATGACCCTGGTAACCATTGGTTAGTCATCTGACCACTCGCTCACCAAAACTGGACAACTTACTTTGTGTAGTAGATGTAGAAGAAATCAGAGTACAGGATGGTTTGAATGATACCCGCAATCACGGCAATGGGGTCGTAGAACTTGGGTACTTCAAAGAAGTAGCGGTAGATCCAGTTGGGAATGTACAGCGCTCTGTACGCGCCGAGTGCAAAAAGATAGTGCGTTGTAATTGTCTCCGCCTCGCCAGTCCGCTGAAGCATAAAGAGCTGCGGCAGGATCGCGACCGACTCTAGCCAGATAGAGAAAGCCCAGAGAATCTGTATGCTTGGTTAACACCACTCCTTGGCGGTACCTGGACATGCCATACCTCGGAAAATGTGTACTTGTACGGAAACAAAACAGCCAATACAGCGCTAGCTCCCAGAAGATACTGAACTTTAAACGTGTCTAAATTCGGGTCGTGGGTCGGCTTGTAATCGTTGAGCATCAGGTAGACGGTGTAGGCAGACGTGCTGATGAAGATGATTTTAAACACGGTCAAGTAGAGGGACTTTGGCTCGTAAAAGGTCCATAGCAGGTCGACGTAGCGCGTAAGATAGACGATCAGGTAGAGGAATTGCGACTTGAATGAGATACCAGAGGCGCTCTAAGAACACGTTAGCTCGAATATTTGCGCGAGACAGTAGACAATTCAGCGTACACTCGACGATTTCATCTTGTGCAGAAGAATTAAGATGGAGAGTAAGTGGGATAAATCCCCTGCGCGAAGTCAGCAATGCCATAATCCTCCAGCGGGCGTCGTCTTGGTCGCGACGGCCCTCACTCTCCAATTCTGCGTACCCAAAAGTCGGAAAGGATTCATCGTGGCGGCGGGCGTGTCGCTGGGCGCTTCTAGGAAAGCAGCAAATGTTTGGCGACAAGAGGTGGTGTGAGTGTGGAGATTCGCACTTTCTCACATAAAAAGACACGTTCCGACAGCTCTCTGTACGTAAGGACGGATGGAGCTACGTAGCCCTTGCCTGCCAAGCCCGACCCCTGCCAGGAACGTCACCTCTGATCGTCGCCGCTCCCGCAGTGGTTCGCATACCCAACGCCCACCCTTCCACGGTACATCTGCGGCCATTTTTGTCTTATCAATTATACATGCCCGAGAGGCTTCTGCGCACAGGAAGTCAGTCAATACGTGGAGTACCAGCGTTGTTTGCCTTGAACGCAGCTGGAGTCTGACACAGTTGCTATGATTCAAACCGTCCATAGATCCCTGCACAAGTGATCCAAGCTAGCTCTCACACGTCTGGAGGGCCCAGAAATAGCACAACCACTTCCAGCCCTGCGTTGCCATGGCCTACCTGCTAGGATGGAAAGATATCCTCCGGCCAATTCGTGATGGATACCGCCATCTGTTCCCTGCACCAGACACAGGGCCAACGCCTGAGGAGAGACGCAAACAACGCGATCTGGATCGGCTCAAAGGCTTCGCTTACTTCGACACGTTTGATCAACTAGAAGCATGGACAGAAGATGATTGTGACTCCTTTCAAAGAGCCAACACACCACGCATACGAACGGAGGATAGGAGCACAAACGAAGGCCTCGGCAAAGCAGATGTTCTCTTGATCCATGATTACTCCGGAAACTACCATGATTATGAGAGCGTACAGGCGACCGGTGTCAACGCGGAGCTCTATTCCTGTGAATACCTTCAATTTGTTGATGTCTTCATCTACTTCTCACACAAGCTTGTCTGTGTGCCTCCGCCAACGTGGACGAATACCCTTCATCGCAACGGCGTCGAGGTTCTAGGTACACTCTTAGTTGAGCCACAGACTGAGGGTTCTGAGCGTCTCCTGCAACACACACGTGACGGCCAAAATATGGATTTTCCCTTGGCAAAAACGTTAGCAAGAATGGCTTCGTATTATGGCTTCGACGGCTGGCTTGTGAACATTGAAAAACGATTTCCGAATAATGTCTGGGACCTCGAAATTCTTGAAGCCTTCCTTTGCCAGCTGAGAGCCGAAATGGGCAGTACAATGAGGCTTATATGGTAAGCACAAACTCCGTCTTTTCCACGTCATTGGGACAGTATAACGGTGTTTTAGGTACGATGCTCTTACGATTTCGAACAAGATATCGTACCAGAATGCGCTGAACACGTCCAACATCAAGTTCGCATCGGCCTGTGGAAGTATACTCACAAACTACTGCTGGAAAGATACTGAGGCTGAAAACTCGCTACAGCTTGCTCTGTCAAGCAAAATCTCGCCCAGAAACATTTTCTTCGGTATTGATGTGTGGGCGCAGAATAAATCCAGTTTCACTCACCCACGTGTTACTTATCCAGAATATGGGGGAGGAGGCACGAACACTGGTGTTGCTGTGGCGAAACTCGCCGACCTAGGGCTGTCAGCAGGCATATTTGCCCCAGCATGGTCCTTTGAGCATTTTCCTGGAAAAGGGCGCGACGCTGAACGTACAGTCTGGCAAGGAATCTCACTTCCACGTGACATGGACTGTTCTTGCGGAGATTGCTTGTCGCGTCATCAACCTAATGAGGCTCTTGCAGTCCTCAAGTATGCCAAAGAGCGTGTGTCTGGTTCGGAAAACTTCTTCTACACTGATTTCACGCGCGCTTTTGCGACGCATGACGATGCATCGAACGATCTATTCGACGGCTGTAGTATCCATGCACAACTAGGTAGTCAGTCTATTCTTCCGCGTCCAGCCATTTTCGGAGACAGACATCAAGCTGTTGGGCTTTGGCACCGTCTGGACAACAGCTCAAGAACTTCACGCTTGGTAATCGAGGCCATGCAATATCAGTCGAATAGTGATGCCACGACGGAAGTCTGTCTTCCGCTATTCAAACTCGACATGCCCGCAGATGGATATTTACAAGCTGAGATATACAGCAACAATGTGTCATTGCCAGCTGACCAAAGTATTGTCACCCTTTATATTCGAACCACAGACTCTGTTCAGCTTTTCACCATCACACTCGAGAAAGGAATTCAGCGAACAGTATGCCCACTGAAGTCTTTGGTGCCTGGCGCTCGCATCCAAGAGCTTGGGATTCATTTGAAAGGCTCAATCGATACTGCTCTAGGCAAGACCCTGCATTTGATGAACATCACGAGTGTCCGGATTATGCCCATTTCTACTTTTCAAATGTCGTCTTTATTCTCTATTGACCAAATACAGCTGGAAAAGCGAGGTGAAGGAGATTGTGCGCGCGTGCAGCTGGTTTGGAACTTTAAAGACCATGGTAGAACTAACTATAAGGACAACGGAATTCCCTGTAGCAACATCACAGGGCCTTTCTCATATTTTGTCATTTACATGGACGGAAGAATGATTGGTAAAGCATATGCACTGGAGCATATTCTAAAAAAACGATTCGTTGAGAAGAATGCAGGATCGACTGTGGAACTTGAGCTTGTTGGGGTAGGCTTCGACGGACAAACACTCGCGAAGAGCAGCGCCAAGCTGCTTCTACCTTAAGCTGACAGAGCTTCAACATTTAACTATTTCGTAAAATGCGCTCAAGTGTATGTCTAAACACTGGGTGGTTGGGCTAAGAATGGACTAGTGTGGCAACGACGTCATCGACTACGAGATACTTTTCCCGCGTCGCATTTCAGCCTGTCGTGTATTACACCACTGGATAATGAGAGTGCTCGCTCAAAGATTAGCGAGGTTGCCTCATACATTGCCTCGGGTTTATTATCAGCTACATCCGTCTGCACTTGTCTTCACAGCACCGCAAGCCCGACAGCTTCATGCGTCCGCATTCACGATGAGCCCTTTGAAGCGTAAACATGAAAAAGAAACGTCACCCCCTAAATCGAAGAAACCAAAGGTTGAGATACCTGCTTACCACCTTGCTCAATCGAGACAAGATGAGAGTGGTGAGATAGTTTGGCCCGCCAGGCGCGAACAAATCGAACGTGCGCGGACGATTATCAAAGAGTGGTAAGCTACAATTTCTTAAAGTCTCGTCTATCATTTACTAACAGTCTACAGTGCTATCGCTCAGAAGTCCACTGTCATAATGCCAGACAAGGATGCAGACGGCCTGTCCTCGGGTGCAATATTGTACCATACACTCACTACTCTTGGTTTATCATCTGATCATATATCGGTGTACTTTCCTCCAAAAGGCTCCAACGTCCATGATGAAAGTACAAAGGAAGCTCTTGCCGCTCTATCGCCAGTGTATATCTTTGTTCTTGACCAAGGTAGCAGAAAGAGCCCGCCACTGGTCGACTTCCCACATACATGTCTCATTATAGATCATCATTTTGCAGATGAAGGGGGGTTCCCAGAAGGTGCCGAGTATGTCACGGCTCATGACTGTCCTCCTGTCGCAACAAGTGCCCTCTTGACATACAATATCTGCCTGCCATTGCATGCCGACTCAAACAATAAGGTCTCCTGGCTTGCAGCACTGGGTACCCACGGCGACCTAGGAGGCACCATCAAGTGGGAGCCACCATTTCCAGATATGAAGGCCACTTTCAAACAACACACGAAGAAGGCGATCAACGACGCCGTAGCCTTGGTCAACGCGCCGAGACGGTCGGCAGCTTATAATGTTGAGGATGCGTGGGCTGCAGTGCTCTCTGCAGAAAGTCCTGGCGCAATTGTCAAAGACGAGAAACTTCGTAACGCATCTTTGGAGGTACGACGTGAAACCGAGCGCTGCACGCATACACCGCCCACGTTCTCCGCGGACGCTACCATTGCCCTACTGTCGATATCCTCGGCTGCGCAGATTCATCCCGTCATCGCGACCCGCTGGTCAGGCACTCTAAGGTCAAACAAGCTAGAGATTGTAATGTGTGCGAACGAGGGCTATCTTCCAGACAGAGTCAATTTCTCATGTCGAGTTGCTAAATGTGCGCGGGCGAGGGAAGGGGAGGAGAAGATTGACATCATCAAGAAGCTTGAGGGCATTGTTGCTGGTGACAAAGACCTGAGAGCAAGACTGGGAGAGAGCTTTGCAAGAGGGCACAAAGAGGCTAGTGGTGGTATTGTGGGAAAGCAAGAGTGGGAAGATTTCAAGAAATTGATGGGCGTGGGGGAGCGTACGAAGAAGACGGAACCTGCCACTAGGAAGGAGAAGCCAACACAGAAAAACACACTTGCCAACTACTTTGGCAAGTCCGCAAAGGCATAGAGAGCATAGACAAGGTCACGTTTCGCCTCGATCGTACAGCACGATAGATTGACGCCGCCGTCGCCACCGTTGTACTGAAGAGGCGCCAATGAAACCCGGGACACGACTAAGGGGTTGCAGCAGCAGGTAGGAATGCGAAAATATTCAATCTAATCCGGTCGCACCAGAAATGAAAGCCTCCGCTAATGACGTTCTTTTGCATCTTCGACTTGTTCGCGAACCGGCGTGTCGGCCTCGAAGCCGGACGATCTCGCCTAGGCGTTGAAAACCAGAGGCGACCAATGGTGCTATAGTGGCTTTGTTATGTTTCGAATATGGATGAGGTGGGTCTAGTGGGCGCTGCATGTCTAGGATGTTGACTTACCCAATCGACACGCTCCGTTTTGTCGACTACAATAAGTTGACAGAAGAAGACTGCGCATAGAGCCTCCAAGGCTTGGGTGTCCTGGCATCAATGAAAAATCAGATTACATCGCTTACCCGGTGTCTTCCATCGCCGCAACGGTGTCGTCCAAATGACCATGCCTAATAAATCCAGCCTCATATTGCGGGGCGCCACTGCATCCGAAACGACGCCGGTTGATGCAACACCCGACCAAAAAACGAATGCCGTGCCCAATCAGGCAAATTCCGGGGCTTGGAATGCTGCATCGGCGAATAGTAAACATGGGTGTAAATTGAGTGCTGATGAGCACGCGCTTCCTGACAGGTGCCAAGAAAGCTTGGTTGGAGCGATGCAATCTACATGTGTGACAAACAATGGATTAGAGCCACAAGTCACGCAGAATCAGGGATTGACGAGATACTCAGTGGAGTAGTGCTACTGGTATGACGGCCCGGGACAAAACCGTTGCTGTTAGATTGCTCGGTGTCAGCCAGCAAGATGGGGCGTTCAGCAGCATGAGGAATAAATAAGAGCAGCCTTCTGCCTTGAAGTTGAACAGCACGACACAGACAATCACTTTCAAACACTCTCACATCAACTCTTCATCGCAATCATGAAGTACTCCACCATCTTCCTCGCTGCTGCGACCACCGCCTCTGCCCACTCGACATGGCAGCAACTGTGGGTTGGAAGCACCGACAAGGCGACCAGCTGCACGCGCACTGTCAAGGATAACAGCCCTATCGACAGCCTGTCTTCATCCGACATGTTCTGTGGTCGTGGTCCTGCTGCCTCATCCGGTGTCTGCGAAGTTGCTGGTAAGTCTCCATATCCCCAAATCTCCATTCCACCCTTGGTACTATGCAATAGACAATGGCTAACACTAGACCCAGCCGGTACTTCCCTCACCGTTGAGATGCACGCTCAGCCCGGCGCGCGCTCCTGCTCGCAGCCTGCCATCGGCGGCAACCACTACGGCCCGGTCCTTATCTACATGGCCAAGGTCAGCGATGCCAAAACCGCCACCTCTGGCTCTTTCTTCAAGGTCGCCGAGGACGGATACACTGGTACCACCGCCTCATGGGGAACTGAGATCCTCAACGCAAACTGCGGCAAGCGCTCTTTCACTGTTCCCAAGAGCCTTGCTGCTGGTGACTACCTCGTCCGCGCCGAGGCTATTGCGCTGCACGCCGGTGCTGGAAGCCCTCAGCCCTACGTCAGCTGCTTCCAGGTCAAGGTTACTGGAGGAGGCAGTGCCACGCCCTCTGGTGTCAGCTTCCCGGGTGCCTACAAGATCAGCGACCCACTCTTCTCAAAGGCCATCTACGACTCGAGCTTCAAGTACGTCAGCCCTGGCCCTGCTGTCTACTCTGGTTAAGAGACTTGAATACCACAAACGATTCTGAACGAAAGAGACGGGGAGATTATGGTGGCTTGGTGATTTAAGATTTTTACACAACGGGCTAGAGATTCTTTGTACATAAAACTTCTTGGAACTCCATATTGCTTGGACCATTTTTTTACATACCACATATATACCATTTGAAATGGGAAATAACCTTCTTCTTCTCACTTCCCTCTCTTGCCTCCCTAACCTCCCTCCTTTTTTTTCTTTTCCTCTAGTAAACCCCCTTTGCAACTTTCTCATCATACGCCAACACGGCATCAAGCAGCACCTGCGCCCCCAACGCACAATGCTCAGGACTCGTATACTCCTCAGGATTATGACTAACCCCATCTCTACTCGGCACAAAAATCATACTGGTAGGTACCACGCGACTCGTCCACGCGCTATCGTGGCCCGCTCTACTCATCATACTCATAACCTGGTCTTCACCCACCAGTCGCACCGCCGCTTCCCGTACAGCCTCGATGCAATGCGGATGGAACTTTGATTCTGGGAGACCCCAAGTCCGCTGCACTTTGTAAGCCGTGCCATTTGTTTCCTCTGCGATGATTTTGTCGAAAGCTGCGAAGATGGCGGTGGAAAGCTGTGTCACCTGCGAATCGGTGGAACATCTTATATCGATTATGAAATCGACGCCTGCGGGGATCGTGGCTTGGGATGCGGTGTCGCTTTTTATGACGCCGACGGTTGCAACGCCGAGTTCGGTGTGGAGGGCTGTGTCGCGGACGGCGGTGATGAGGCGCGAGGCCGTCACGAGTGCATCTGAGCGGTCGGGCATGGGGGTTGTACCTGAATGGCCTTCTTTTCCCAGCACGCGGATGGCGTACCACTGCATTCCCTGGACGGTTTCAACGACGCCGACGGTTTTTCCGGCGCGCTCGAGTAGGGGGCCTTGCTCGATGTGGAGTTCGAAGTGGCAGTGGAGCGGGTTGTCGAGGTGGGAGCAGGGTGTTTCGCCGAGATAGTTTATACTTTGCAGTGCTTCTTTCATGGTTATACCGTCGGTGTCGAGGATGGACCAGCAGGCCGAGAGGGGGGTGCTGGAGTGCTGGCTCCAGACGCCCGAGGACATCATTGCGCCAGGGAACCGGGCGCCTTCTTCGTTGGTCCAGTTTATCAAGGCCAGGGGACAGTGGGTTGAGATGTTGTTTTCGTGGAGGGTGCGGAGGACTTCGAGGGCGGCTTGGACGCCTAGGATGCCGTCGTATCTGGGGTTGAGTTAATGAGTTTAGTAGAGCTGGAGTTCGATATGGTATTGTGCCAGTACCTCCCGCCTGCAGGCTGTGTATCCATATGACTACCCATACCAATTGGTTTCTTGTCCTTGGCAGTGCCTTCACGAATTGCAAAAATATTTCCCATTTGGTCAACTTTGATTTCGCATCCCAAGCTCTTGCACTCTGCCACTAGCCAGTCTCGCGCGGCTCCATCTTCTGGGGTGAGAGTGAGACGACACATGCCCGTTGAAGGGGCTGCAAGAGCGCCATATTGTGTGCAAGTATCTTGCAGTGTACTGTTTAGTCTATCTCCATTGATCTTGAGAGAACTTGAAGTCATTCTGACGACTTTAATGCAAACTTTGGTGCTTCAATGATGCTATAGCTTCAAAGGGGGTATATAAACAGTGGTCTAACTCTCTCCAACGCACATCCAGCCTAAAGACGTGTGTTTATTGGGTATGACAGAATTATATGACTGTACAGAGCTCCGCATAGTATGCTTACTTACTCCAACTCTACGTGTTCAGCCGCTGATAAGGTGTGGAGGAAAAAAGGTGGGGCAGATGTGAGTGAGGGGTTGAGATATGCACCTCACTATCTTGGACTAGTCTTCCTCCAACTACCACGATAGCCGACGACATGTATCTTCGAATGCCATTGTTCTCTCTGCTTCTCTTTCCATTTGATTCAAAGGATTGAGAAAGGTCGAGACACAATGGCAGCCGAATATGATTTGCTCGTCATCAATGGAGTAGTGGTTTCGGAAACAGATATCCAAGAGTTGGATATCGCCATCAGAGATGAGAAGATTGCAAAGGTAGTCCCAAGAGGGGGTCTGGGAGATGCCAAAGCAACAAAGATAATAGATGCCGAGGGGGGATACGTGATGCCAGGAGGTGTAGATGCACATGTCCATCTCCAAGAACCCCCATTATTCGGCCAGGGATCAACAGCAGACAACTACGAGACAGGCAGCCGATCAGCCGTATGCGGAGGCACAACAACCATGATCACATTTGCGCCTCAAAAAAAGACCGAAGACACCCTTCTCGACACCCTAGCCGCAACTCACGAACGGGCAAAAGACAACTGCTACATCGACTACTCCTTCCACATCATCGTCGGCAACCCCTCCCCAAAAGCCCTCTCAGAATTTCCCA
This sequence comes from Bipolaris victoriae FI3, assembly GCF_000527765.1. NCBI lineage: Eukaryota > Fungi > Ascomycota > Dothideomycetes > Pleosporales > Pleosporaceae > Bipolaris > Bipolaris victoriae. The sequence goes on from NW_014575389.1 coordinate 184,522, forward strand.
TCCTCCGCGCCGAAGGCATTTCCTCCCTCAAAATATACATGACCTACGAAGCCCTCCAACTCCACGACGGCCAAATCCTCGACATCCTCCTCCACGCCCGCACCCACTCCATCACCACCATGATCCACGCGGAAAACGGCCAAGTAATCGACTGGATGACCACACAGCTCGAAAAGCGCAAACTCTTCGCCCCAAAATACCACGGCTCCTCGCACCCACCCATGGCCGAAACAGAAGCCACCTACCGCGCAATCTCCCTCTCCGAATTCATGGACACGCCCATCCTAATCGTCCACGTCTCCACTCCCTCCGCAACCTCTCACATAAAATCCGCGCAAGACCGCAACCTACCAATCTACGCAGAAACCTGCCCGCAATACCTCTTCCTCACCTCGTCCTCGCTCTCGGCCCCAGGTTTCGAAGGCGCAAAATGCGTCTGCTCGCCTCCACCCCGCGCCAGCACCGCCGACTGCGACGCCATCTGGGACGGCCTCTCCAACGGCACCTTTACAATCCTCTCCTCGGACCACTGTCCCTTTCGCTACAACGACTCCGTTTCCGGCAAGAAAACCAGCATCTCCGAAGCCTACCCAGACGGTCACTTCAAATACATACCAAACGGCTGCCCAGGCATCGAAACACGGCTCGCACTCACCCTCAGCGCTGACCGCCTTCCCTTGCCGAAATTCGTACAACTAACGGCGGCAAATCCGGCGAAGCTATATGGACTTTACCCCAGAAAGGGTGCGTTGCAAGAGGGCGTGTCGGATGCGGATTTGGTAGTGTGGTATCCAGAGGGCATAATGAAGCCGTTTGAGCTCAGGAATGACATGTTGCATCATGATGTGGATTATACGCCGTTTGAAGGGAGGACCATGACGCAGTGGCCGCGGTGGACGGTGTTGAGGGGGAAGGTGGTGTGGGATAGGGAGCATGGCGGGTTAAAGGGTGAGAAGGGGTATGGTCGGTTTGTCAAAAGGGAGGCGAGTAGTCTTGCTAAGCCGAGGAATGAGGGTGAGTGGGTTTTGCCGTTGTAGTAGAGTGCTGGATGAGTGTGGTTCACAAGGGGGGGCAAAGGGGGGAGAACGTAATGCCAAGGTTCTTGTCTTGAGATGTTTTGTCATGTTTTCGTTTTGTTTTTTGTTTTTCAAGATTTCAAGATTTCAAGATTTCAAGTAGATGTAGATTGGTGGATTTGCCATGTACAATGTCCGAGGAGAATACATGTGTGATATTGATTTGGTGCAAGCATCAAAAGGTTTTGCATATATTGTATGTAGGGTTAGGCCTTTGGGCACAATGCAATGATCTCACATCTCCTCAAGATCCTCATCACCCATGTCAAGAGGCGGGAAATCGCCAGCTTCGCATCGCTCGGGCCGCACAAACACACCATAGTTGGGGCCACACTCAAAGTATCGCTTGCCCTTGACGGAACCATCATTCTTCCCCGTCGGCTCGTCAAGAGTGACCCCCACCCAGACACCTATGCCGGGGATCTCTGGGATCAACCCAATGTACGACACTGTGCCGCGGCGTGCATCCGACTCGGGTAGTAGACGAACACGACTCGATACAGATAGACCTAGTGAGATATGTCAGTGATCGCTCTTCGAGTATTGGTGTGGGTCAGTCAGTAAAGTGTATGTCCGGATTTGCTCATGAGTAGCGAAAATAAAAGTGGCCACCCCCTTGCTATGAAGCGGAGCCTAACTTAGTTTGAACCTCCAGCCTTGTGTACAGAGGAGCAAATGGTAGCGACGATAATCGAGCGACATGATTCCGAAGTGATTGACCTTTTGAGTCGCGCAGGTTCCAAGCCGCCAATCTGCCCCCCTCTGGTACACACACAGAGGAGTTGCTACATGTGAAGCGCCCGTTGTGAGGGGCGCTGAGACCTGAACGGGGGAGTATGGTCACAAACTGACAATGCACAGGCGGGACCGGCGGCATGTTCCAGCCGCGATGCGCTGCGGCGTTGATTGTCTAGACGCACAAGCGATATCCTCGCTCCAATACAAGCCTCAAGGCTGTAGCGCGCGATAATTGATACAGGCCCCGCCACCCGCCGACCACCATCACCATGTTGGTCCAGGCATTCAATTCCTCGTTGCAGGCGTGGCTTGCGGCAACCAAGTATCAAGTAAAGGAAGTTTGGAGCGTGAGGATGGTGACAGGTGGATTTATCATTGCATTTGAGTTTCGGGGAGCCTCGTTCCGATCCTTTAGCTCCCAGCGGGACGGGAAGCGAGGCGAGGCGAGAGTGATAAAGCGAGAGATATAAACGATCCCCCGAGGCAACCGAAACCTGCAATACTCGATTGCCAGTTTACTATTGTCGATTGGACGTGTGCAGACGCTGTCGCAGATGGCATTGGGCCCCTGGCCAAAGGGGGCCCAGGGTGTCATGCAGGCTACTGAAAAGAGTATATTTTGTACGACCGGTTCGGTGAGACGGCATCAGGTCTAGAAAGTGCTTGTCTGACATGCTTACTTCCTTGTCGATGCTTCATGACTGGATGAAACCTGCTGACATGATGTCTGTGGCGAGGCCTTGGACTCGGATCTGTGCAGCCGCGGCTTTGGGAACCGTTTGAGCCATGTACATTACGCGTGGAGTAATGGTGTACGAGTAGGTTGAACCAGAGCAATACCCGCAATTGTCAATTGGCCCCAGAGTTGCTTTTTTTTTACTAGAACACAGCCACCACTGTCGTACGAGTACGTGGCCCTAGAGCTGCAAAGGAGACGGTTAGGCTTACCTCTCTCTTCTACTTCACGCTCAGAGGCGCGGATCTTTTGTTGTTCTATGCTGGGAGCGTTTGGATCAAATCGCCCAAGCTTTTGAGCCTTCTTCCATGCAAGAACACTATCGGTCCGATGCTCGTACTCTGCCACCGGCATCTCATACTTCTCAACGGCGGACAGGTCATTGAAGTCTGTACGTGCAGCGGGTGGACGCGTATCTACAACCTAGAGATTGCATGTCAACACGAGAGGCCATGTACGGGCACTGATTTGTTGGCAGAGGCCTGTCAGAAGAACTATGGAGCTGAACGGTCTGTGCAGGGGTTGTGTCGTGAGGCAAGATGAAGTGTCAAATAGGACCGAGGCGCCGAGCAAAAGAAAAAAGGAGACCAAATGGGCAAGAGAATAACAAGGTGCGCAATTGGAGTCAGGAGACGCACTGCTCAGTACATCCCAACGGCTCCGTGCTCACAAGTGGGCAGACGACGGCGGAGGAGCCGAAGGATGGATTTTCCCGCGACTGCCAGGCTGACAAAGATAGAGTGTGTGCATTGCGGGGCAGGGCAGGATATGCGGCCACACGCAAGAGCGAATAGGAAGAGAGAAGACACAGTACATGCACGTACCGAGTAAGTAGAGCAGTTTCAAGGGGAGTAGGGAGCCAAGCCGGGGGGGGGGGAGAGGAATGGCAAGGAGATGTGGCAGACGGCGAGAGGACAGCATACCAAACGGGTCAAGGACAGGGCTGGCAGTGGCTATGCAATGAGAATGAGAAGAAGGACTTACGGCGATCTCGGCATACGGCTGCAGCGGGAAGGCAACAAGCTGGGTATGCTCTTCATCTGCAGCAACGAGGGCAACGGGGTCCTGTGATGCAACCCGTAGAGACAACTGCTGACAGCCTGCGGGAATGCCGGTAATGGGCTCGAGACGTGTCTTGAGATGGGCAATCGTCCACGAGGGGGAGATTCGACGCTCAGAGGACGAGTTGGGGGAGCTAATGAGAAGCGGCACGTCTGCCGCGCTTTGAAGAGACATGATGGCCAGCAACAGCGAGCTAGGCAGGCGGGCGGGCGAGAGTGCAGGAGTTAGTAGAGCGAGATGAGGAGCGAGGGGAGCGCCAATGGTGAGTGGCGGGCGAGGCTAGAAGCGGTTATGCGACAGCAAGCAGCAACCGCAGTGGGGGAATGGATGACTTGTCTGGTCCTGACAGGTGACCCGCTGGTAATGCGGGCTGGGGGTGGGTGAGTTGGAGTGGTGCAAGAAAGAGGCATTGGATAGGGCTGGGGGGCGTGCAGGACGGCCGGATTGGGCATGTGAAGCGAGCGCCAAGGCCCACGACTCCAACTCGAGTGAATGTCTCTGAACACATGACGAACGCCCGTTGCCCACGCCGACCCCACGCGCTCATATCACTGCTCTCGTTGCCGTGGGAGCTGCAGCGACGATCCCGCGCCATGCGTTGGCAATGTCTCTGCGCGGGTCACTCGGTCCAAGAGGCGCTGCTGTGCAGTCGAGGAACGCGCGCCAATGCTCGTCGGCTCCGATTGCCTGGCCGAAGCCATGGCTCATTCAGCCAAGGCAGAACCATATTGCGCCGGCTGTGTTTTACGGACGGACGGGCGTCGAGGGCAGAGGCGCCGGCGTCTTGTATGTACTAAGTACTCACATTGGTACATGTACTATGTGATAAATGGAGCTGGTGAGAAGAAAGCAGCCGGCCCTTGCACTCGGCTCACCGCTCTCCCCTGTTATTGTGCCCATGCCCGAGTTGTCCAAGTATGCTTGTGTGTAGTATGTAAGTACATATATATATATATATATATATAGACAGACGAGGTTAGGATTGTGCTGCGCCGACAGATTGACGTGTTGCATCCGCATCGAGCCAAGAAAGCGGCCAGCCAGACAAGACATGGCGGCTGTGACACGGCGTATATGTTCAGACATGGTTATCACTACTAGATGGGTGCTTGTCAAGCGTAGACACAAACTAACAGGGACGGCGGGTTATTAGAGAGCATGGCAGGCCCAGACTGTCATGGGCTTTTATTGTGGGAATCTGATTATGGCATGCCGGACCGGTGCAGGAAGGTATTGCAGCATCCGCCCGAGGGCAGAAGCGGGTGCTTCAAGTATGTCGCCGATGAAAAGCCCTTTTTTTCTCCTTTGACTCGAGCGTTCACGGACGCACGGGGACGCTGTTCATGGCTAATGCACGTCTAAGCCCGTCCCCAAGTGGCTGTGGCCGTGGCCGACAAGAGAGGGGGCGTGCTCTACTACCCATCAGTCTCCGCCAACCTCACAGTGGCCATCCGTGAATAGCAAACCAACAGCCTATGTGCATGCACGGCTCCAGACAGACCGACAGGCCTCACCGCTTAATGCGCATCATCCGAACCCTTGGCCTGGCAGCGAGGCAGTGATGCAATGGAGCATTTTGGGGGGGCGGCGCACGCAGATATGACCTGGCAGTGCGACGCCTCGTCGTCGTGGTCATCGCATCATGTTTGCACTGGACTGGACTGGACTGCACTGCACTGCACTGGCAAGGCGGCATGGCTGGATGAATGGATGGACGGATGTCGTCGTATAGTATGGTACATACACAACGTGGCTCCGTCATTCATGGGCACGAGACTTGAGCAGGACAGCACACACACAAGCAAGCGGGCAGGCCAGGTCGAATACGGGTCAGGCCGAAGCAACGACGGCTCCATCCAAGCTAGACGTCACGCCCATGGCATGGCCGGCAGTTCACCGCAGTTCACCGCTCCTCTGTGCATGCCATGGCATGCTTCTAGTGCATCGCCGGGCGCTCACAGCCCACAGTGGGGGGGCTTGACCGGAGCCGTCGAGGCAGATATTGCAGGGCGTGGAGCCACAGTGGCCGTTGGCAGCCCTCGGGCGTGAACACATCACCATGTATGCACCGCTACAATGAAGTCAGCCGTTCGCAAGGCTTCGGTAGCGACGCGTCTGGCGTCAGAGATAGCCGGAGCAGGGCGAGCATGCTGCAGATCTTCCATGTCATGGCGCTTGACCTCGTCCGAACCCGAACCGTCTGCGCGAATCCCTGAGGCTGTTCACCGCTTGTGTGTCGCCTTGATTCGCTGCCTTGGCCAGCGCTGCAGGAAACACGCCCCGGATGTTGCCATCTTGGTCGACGATCGTGGCCGTGACGGAGTGTGAGAGAGTGAGAGCAGAAAAAAAAGAGGAGCAGCACCGCCAGCACCCCTGCTATATCCTCCATGTTGCTCGTCTGCAAACGCCGCCCTCGCCGCCCTCGCCGCCGCCCGCCAGCCCTGTCTTGGGCACGCGCATTGAGGCCTGACGAAACGAGAGGGCAGCAAATGAGACCCAGCACCGGCCGTCCGAGGCGTGCCAGATACGAACAAGGCCATCACTGCCGCCGAGTGGAGTGGGCGACGACGGACGGACGGGCTGGTTCGTTCGTTCGTTCGTTCGTTCGTCAACGGCGGCTCACCCACCATGGACGCAGGCAAGGCGAGACAAGCCAAATGCGAATGAATGCAAAGACCCCAAAGACGGGGCGAGCACACACATACGCACACATACGCAGAGGCCCGGAGTCAGAGCCGAAGCCAGCGCCAGAGAGGCCAAAGCGAAAGAAGGAGAGAGAAGCGCATAGTAGTAACAACAACAAGGTAAGACGTCAAAACGACAGACAACTAGGTAAAACTACTCCTCCCACCACGCAAGACACGTCATCCTAGCGCCTCTGCCAGCGAGAACGGGTGTCGTGCTTCTTGTGTCAAGCTAGCTGCTCTAGCTGCTAGCCACAATCCGCAATTTGGGCCTGAGGGGGAGCGTCTGTCCTTTTTCTTCTTGGGCGCTCGCTAAAATCTCCGGCAGACATGCTTCCTTAGATCAGATCAGCTCTGGTGTCGTCGTGGTCTGTGGGTCGTTAATGTGGCGCGCCGCCAGCACGAGTCGACAAGGCGTCAAGCGCACAGGTAGTCAGTCAAGTCACAGACGCAAAGGGTACATCCTGATCCCAAGCCCCCGGAATCCCTATCCCTACCGCGGACGATGATGCGGCGCCAGCCAGGGCCTCGCAGGGATGCCTGTTATTAGCATTACAGTTGCACGCTAACTCTCTCTACTCGCACATCCATGCTCGACAAAGTACCTCAGACCCTCAGACCCTACTTCGCTCCTACCAGACCGCATCCACCATCCCTCCAACGCTATCCTCCCCGACCTGCTCGACCTGCAAAAGTCAGTGGCTCAGCACGACCGTCACTCATCAGACCAAGTGGTTGGCCTGTTTCACCCCCTGCTCCCCGGCCCCGACCCATCTCCCAAATAGCTCGATCGACCACTTAGAGCGTCAATCATCCACTGTACCTCACAACTGGTTAACTGGTTCCCTCTTCGGCACATTTAGTCTATCCGAACCTCACTCCTCTCCTCACGCCTGTCCTCTCCTGTTCATCTCCCGCCTACACCCCCCCCCCTCCCCTCCGACTTGTTGTTGTGTTTACCCATCAACGTCACCTCACCTTAGCCAACACTACGCAATCTTGTGCATAGTCCCTTCCCGTCATTACCTTGGTCGGCGCTTTGCATCTTACTTTGCTTTGCTCCTCCTACCAATACACACACGCATACACACACACACACACACACACACACAACCGCAAAAACACTACTAGGAAATCCTACTTGTTGTCGTCATCGTCGGCAATCTTTGGAATCATTTGGTGGAGCCCGGAGACGTTACAACGTAAACCTAACATTAGCTTATGGGCTGGCATAACGCTGGTCCTTTTCGTTCACACTGGATATCAATCTCCTTCTCGAGCCCCGCGCCCGGGGCTCCGAGTCACCGGCCAGCAAGAAGAGCTCAGTATCTAATGCATCTCACTCAACCGGAGCTACACGGGGATACACAACCGCACCCTCAGCCTACACACAGTCGCCGGCGCAAAGAGCATCGCCCGCGTATGCAACTGGATCGCCGGGCTACGCAACTGCCCCCCAACACTATGCTCCCATGGCTGCCTACCCCCCACAGGCACCAACATCAGCTCCCAAAGGATCTGCACCAATGCTAGGAGGACCCGTTTTGCCCGCCATTGCAGAGCTTCACCGACGGAATGAGTCTGCGCCGCTTCCTCAATTCCGCCAACTCTACTCAGGACCCCATGGACCCACACCTGCCCACGGCGGCCCAGCAGCTACCAATGTTTCTCCTCCATCAACACTGAAGCGCCAGGCATCCCAAACACCACTCCCCGACGAGAGCCCCGCTAAGAAACAATCCAAATGGACTCCTGAAGAAGACAACCTAACAATAGAACTGCGGGGCCAAGGCATGAAGTGGGATGACATTGCAAAACGACTTCCCGGACGGAGTTCCATCTCGTGCCGCCTGCGATACCAAAACTACCTGGAGAAGCGAGCTATCTGGGATGAGGAGAAGAAGAACAAGCTAGCACGACTCTACGCCCGGTACGTACATTAGAAAGAGCGAAAAAAAACGGCTAGATCTTAATTTATTTTGGACGGCCGCCTCTTCCCCAAGAGGCTGGCAGTGAATGTTCTTTGGTTTGTTCGGTCAGGCAGGCCGCAGACAAAAGACATCTCACACACACGTGCGACACAACAAGGGCGAAAAAAACAAATACTGACTTTTTTTGGGAAATAGATTCAAGGACCAAATGTGGCAGAAGGTTGCTACCGAGATGGGTATTCCCTGGCGTTCAGCCGAATCCATGCACTGGCAGTTGGGGGAGCAGGAGATGAGTGCGCGCGCCAACGCGCCAGTGTTTCAGCTCCACCCATCTGCAACGGGAACAGGCATGAGCTCGCCATCGCAGGTGCCTGTCATACCCGCGCCTGCACCCCATGGCTTTACTCCCGCAAACGCAGCTCAGTTGATGCCAAACCCACCGCCGATGCCACCGCAGCTTCACCAAGCACCTCCGGCGCCCATGGCCCAAGGCCCGATACACGGCTACCACCACCGCACAGACAGTGGCTCCAGCGCCGGTGGCAGCGGTGGAGGCGGTGTCGTCGGCGTCGGACGCAGGCGGAACAGCTCCTTCAGCCGGCGACGGGCAGATGCTCGTTCACGCTCGAGCGTGCCACCGCAACTCGGCCAACCTCTCCCACAGATCCACCCGCGATCCGAAGAAGATTTAGTCAGCGGAGCGCGAACCGCACCCGTCCCGGACATGGCGGGGTCACTGAAACGAGAGGGCGAGAGCCTCAGCTACATGGAACATTACCAACGGCGCCGCCAGCAAGAAGAAGAAACCGCTTCGTCGGCCCCAGCAGCTGCTACCTCTGCACCACCCCCACGATCAGATCCCTCGGACATGCATCAACAACAACAACAATCACATACGATGCGCAGCCCAGATCGAATGTCCCAACACAGCAACACTGGCAGTATTCACAGCCTCAAACGCGACCCCGAAGATAATAGCACCTCGGACCGCCGCTCCCTCGCCTCCCCTTACGAGCGTCCCACGTCCACCGTGCCATGATTTCCCATCCCACTCCTTTTCCCCCACCACCACCACCACCACCAGAAAAACTACACCTCTGTTGTTGTTTCGCAATTGAAGCGTTCTTTTCATCTCAGCATTCAACCCCGGTCCCACCACCGCTTTTTCTTACATATACATTCACGCTCAAACGAATCTTCTTTTTACTCTATAGTCTCACAACGTTTTTTGTTTTTATAGATCTTAAGAAACCCTTTTCCTTTTACCTTTACCCTACCCCTACCCCCCCTCCACCCCACTCTCACTTCCTCCTTCGCGCTGGAGAGAGAGAAAACGTTGTCTTTTTTTTTGCATGGGATTTTTTATAGACTTTTGTCATTCTTGTTTTACTCGCGCGCGCACGCGTGCTTTTGGGCCATGTTCATATATGTATACACGTTTTCTTTCCCATTACTACTTGGCCGATTGGAATAACGGGAAAGGAAGAAAAGAAGAAGAAGAAGAAGAAGAAGAAGGAAAGAGGGGAAAAAGATATACGAAGCATTTTCGGGCCGGGACCGTAAGGGGGGGGCTATGAGGAGTTTTTTGTTATATGGTCTAGAAAGCGTGTGCTTTTTCCAATGGAGTTTTTTTTGGGGGGGTGGGATGGGATGGGTGTTTGGGGGTATGGCGCGCATTGCAAAGGGAAAGGCAAGGAAGGGAATGGATACCCCCACCACCCCTTACTCTCGAGATGCGCACGATGGGGAGGGGAGTGTGGGTTTTTTTTGCTGTTGCTTTTTTTTTACTAGATGGATGGACGGGACGGGACTGGGGCGACGGAGGGAGAGGGGGATCTGGTGGGTGAGGAGGGAGAAGAGGGGGGGGATGTAGGTTGATGGCTTGTCTTTCTTCCTTCTTCTTCTTCTTCTTCTTCTTTCCCTCCTTCCTCTTCCTTCCCTTCCTTCCCTTCCTCCCCTGGCCCCCCGTTTTATGCGAAGATCATGATGTTCACTTTTTTTGTTCATGGCATTTAGCGTGGGTTCTCTTTTTTTTGCTTTATACTTTGGGCGTGTTGTGTCCTACACACACACACACACACAAACATGTGTTTTTTGGTTTTCTTTTTCTTTGGCTATCATCATATCCCTTTTTTTTTCCTTCCATCTTTCCAATCATGCATCTTTGTTGCTTGCGCTGTTTAGTCATGGTTTCCTATACTCTCTCTCTCTCTGTGTGTGTTTTGTTTTGAATGTTTTGTTTTCTCCCCCATCATCGCGAGTTTACATGATTGCATTGCGTGTTTTTGTTTCGTTGCATCCGGGAAGGGAGGGGAAGCATTGTGCGGGGTCGGTTGTGTGCATCTTTCTTGGGGAGCATCTTGTTAGCGTTTTTTTGCTTATTTCTCGTCTTCTTGTTTATGCAGAGAAAAATGCGCATCTGGTTCCCCCTTCGTTCCCACCCCCCCCTTTTTTCCCCTACACTGTGGGAAGGGTTCGTTCTGCGGCATAGGCATTTGCTTGGGAAGGTGGGGCTTAGAACATCTGCTATAGCGCGGTTTTATGGATTACGGGTGGGTTTTACACGTCTCACGTTTTAGTTTTGCGTTTTACTGTTTCAATGGGCATTTTTTATGTAACTAGACTATTTTGTTTTTCCGTTCTTACATATAACTATATCTATATATACATATACATATACTGCAAAAAATCTTATATAACTATCATGTTTCTTTGTAAAGAAAAAAACGGCACAACTTGGTTTGAGAAACAATCATGTTGGTTTCGCATGGCACACACAGGTATAGAATGGAAAAGAATTTGGTCGTAGAAACACTTTAGACCCCTCCCCAGCAATTGGGAAGTACCATGTTCAGTTCAACAAAGTTCAATGACATGCTCAGCGACCAAGTTTTTTTTCCTTCTTGACACGTCCACCCCGGCCAACTGTATGTCGTCAGGCATTTCCCTTGCTGCAAAGCAGGGAGGGGGAGGAGGGGGAGGGGGGGGGGCAAACAAAGATGTGGCGGTGAACATGGACACATAACAGTCACACACACTGAAGAGACAAGACCTGGTAAGGTTCGTTTCTCGTCTACCCCAGAATGGCCCTTGCTGGTCTTGGGCCCCAAACTAAGCGGTGCCGGTGACGTAACAGCGGGCGATGCAAGTCTCGAGAAGTCGGTCAAGCAGCGTCTACGTGGCCGACGCTGAAGGGGGGGGTGGGAGGGGTTTGTGTGTGTGTGTGAGTGTGTGAGTGTAGAGGGGGGTAGCTGCGCTGTCACCGCTTCCAATGAAGCAGGGGTGTGGTGGGTTTGCGCGCAGCAAGGGCAGTTTACTCTAGAGGCGACGCCATGGTTGAAGAGAAAAAATTTTCCGACGCCAATATCAGAAAGTGTGTGTGAGAGTATGTGTCGTAGGCTTTTCTAGACGTGTTTGGGGGGGGTGGCCTGGGAGGGGGGGTGTTGCAGCTAGGAAATTGGGAGGAGGGTGTCGAGTGCGTTGGCCAGTGGACTGCAGACAGGGCTCTTACCACTGGAGACATGTGAGGGGCTAGTGATTGGGCGGATGTGGTGAGCAGAAAGAGAACAAGTGCGGGTTGCATGAACGGTTCGCTGTCCTTGCATATGGTGGCTAGGGGTTAGGCTATTTTGGGAGGGGGAGTGGATGGGAGAGTGGTGTGCTGGAGGGTGGGTGTGTGGGTGTGTGTAGGTGTGTGTGTGTGTGTCATGGTTCTTGCAGAGGGTGTTCAGCCCCGCAAAAGCAAAGATTGCACGGCTGGTCTTGCGCGGCCCTGCCATGTTTGACCCGTGTAGGGCTGGCTTATCGATAGCAAAAGATCCAGTCCTGACTGGACTCGACTCGACTCGACTCGACGGGCCTTGGGCGACGACTTACTCCTCGCACTCGTCATCCCATGTCCCATCAGACCACGCCTGTTTTGTTTCCTTTTAGCCTTCTTCTTCTTGTTCTTCGGCAACGGCGACGTCGGAGGCTGCTGCTTCTGCTTCTTTCTTCCTCGTCTCCCCCCTTTCTTCTTCGTATCCCCTGTTCCTGCTCGCTTCCTCGTCTTCTCCCCCCCTCCCCGACCTCCCTCCCATGCCATGGCCAAAGCTGCCGGGCCCAGTGAGGCACAAGGCTGATGGATGCCATGGACCGTCGGTTCCCGCCCTCGCCCACGGTCGGCGGCCATGAACGGGCTTGAAACAGGCTAGCGGACAGGCCCAAGGCAGAGTTTGTGCCCCGGGCGTCAGGCCATGCACTCTTGTGGCCGGGCTTGGGGGTTCTTTTGTTCTAGAAGGCCGCTAGCATGACAAGTGGTGTGTGTCCCCAACCCCCCCTTGCACGGCATACCCGTCGCCCGCTCCCCCAGCCGTCGTCGTCGTCGTCACAACCTCAGGCATAACCAAACGCACACGCCCACACCAATCCCACCGTCAATGCATGCACCATGACGCCAGAAGACGGCCTGCCTTCGACTTGCGACGGCTTTTGCTTCGGTGCTGTCTTCTCGGCCGTCCTGGCCTCTGAACGCCCTCGACGCTGCTCGCTGGTAAAACTGTTTCCCCCGGCTTGGCCCTGCATGCGCCCAGTACTGTTCGCATGATCCGAACCACCAGCTGCCAGCCTGTGTAAACGCCCGCCGCCGCCGCCATCTCGATGCTTGGCGGGCCGACTTTGGGTGCATGGCCAAGTGGTAGTGTATCGTCGCAGCAGCCGCCTGGGTATGGGTATGAGCATGTACGCCTGCTACTTACTACATACATGTGTGGACGTGCACGCTGCGCATTGTCCAGACAGACGTACTCTACTTACTCTCTCAGGTAGTAAGCAGGCAATGCCACCAACCACCCATCCACCACCATGACACGACCATGGCACGGCTTTTCTTCCCTGGGCCTTCGAGAAGCCTTCCTATCTAGGCATCCTTGAATTTCCCACCTGTTCGCCAACCGCGACTCATGCCACCGCTGCACATGACGACACCCTTTCACTACACGCCCAGCCTCACCACCGCCTCTTCTCCTCAAGCCCCGCCATGGCTGTCCTTGCCTCGCTAGCCAGGGCGTTCCCGTCCAGCCTACCGCACCTTTTTTTTTCCCTTTCCTCGCATCCATCACATGACCATTACCTGGCCCCTTGCACACGCACACGCACACGCACACACACCCCGTCCTCGTGCCTGTGCCTGCAATCCTCCTTTTTTCTTCTTCCCTGCCTTGCTTTTGGCTTCGCGGCCATGGTCCCGCTCGCCGCTGGATGGATGGATCCAACACGCGACTTTCTGATCGCCCGGGACCGCTGATCGCTGCCTCGGACCCAAGCCCACCAAGGGGCATCCAAAGCCGTTCCATGTCGCAACCACTGCCATGTCCACCAGTCATGAACCATGGCTCCAGATGCCCTCCCCACCCACACGTTTGCCCTGCTCTCGTCTGCTCTCCCCATCGCCAGCCCTTTCTTCGCGCTCACGCTAGCGTTCAAGCAGAAGCTCGTCTCAGGAAACATGCACCCGTCATCCGTTCAATTTCGGCACTGCAACGGGCAAATTTGGCCTGCACCCAGCCCTGTTGTCCACGACATGCCCGTTCACCCACTGCCTGGGTGCCCCCAAAAAGCACACCGTTGCATCGCCGTTATCGCCTACCCTGGAACGTGGCCTAAAGCGTCGCAGTGCATGCTTTTTGGTCGATAAAACCCATCCAACAATGGCATATTGAGTCGCGCGCGCCTCGCAACACCCCGAGGCCCCCCGGCGTGCCACTTGCATCAAAACCACGACTCGTTCGGCACAATGCAATGAGTTCTGCACTGAATATCTCCCAGGCCCTGCCCGGCGTATTGCAGCCGAAACAGTCTTTGTGCCTTACATGCTACACTGGCCCCACGCCCTCTGTGCTAGACTATCAATAGCTCCAAGGACCACGCTTGCCCAAATATCGCCGATCGAGTAGTTCGCTGCCAGTTCATCGGAACTTAATCAGGAAGTTAACCGCTTAACTGGCCGAATCCGTTCATGCCCCCAAATTCGCGCACCAACACGGCGATTCATGCATCAAACCTCGGATTCCAACGCCGGCATTCCCCGTACACAACAAAACATGTCGTCAACGGCGTCGATAGGGCCAGACTAGGAAATCCTCGACTGCCATAATTGTCGGACCGTCGTCAGAGGGGGTTACCCTTGTGACGAACGACATGACGAGACAGCGGCCGGCACGTATGTTTAAGGGAGTATTTTTAGGGCTGTGCGGCCTCAGAATCCAGGCGGAAACTGGCCATTTCGCTAGTTAAAACTAACAAGCGACAACAACCCCAAATACCATCTTCCGATCTGATGACAAAGGCAGCCCACACGACTTCAGCTCGACCAACACGACACAAATGCTATCAATTTTTAACGTCATTGCAGTTTCATCGACCCACCGCTTGTCCTCTATGTTTGTCGTAGTGCCCAGTTGTTCCATAGAGGCGGTGTCACGCAGCGCCACAAAAGCCGCACTACTTTCAAGCCACGACAAGGCCATGTCAGTCTGGCAATCCCCCCCAAGGTTCCGCCTCAAGACGCCCCAGTCGCCTGGCTCTCGCTCCGTAATCTATCTTGGAGGCCACTGCAAAATCTCTCTACTCTGCTAAGCCCACAAGCGTCCACTTCCCTTCTCGGCGCCGTCGCTCTGTCAGTCTCCATCTTCACCGGAAGACAAACTACGCCAGGAACGTTCATGTAGGGCCTACGTGATGCAGGGCCCCGCCCGCCCGCCCTATCTATCTACACCGCTTCTCACCGCCTAGAGCTAGACGACCTCATTTTTACTTACTTGCACTTTCCATGCGTTTCTCTGCATGCTCTCCACTAAGCTGGAAACGATACCCTCGCTACCGGAAATGTCCGTTTTTGTGTCACGTTGATGTCGCTGCTGCTAGTTGCCGCTTGTGCATGGCATGCAAGGTCTTTGCGAAAAGTTGGGACGTACATATGTTGTGGCTGCATGTAGTATCAGCTTGGTATTTGGTAGAGGCGTTGAGGCTGAGTTACACCGCCTTGAAGGTGTACACCGCTTGGATATTGAGGTGAGTGAGAAGATTATGCAGAATGTTTGTAGTCTTCGTCTTTGGCGAAATGATTGTGTGTGGTGCAATTCTCGATGTCTGAGCCTGGACGTGTTTCTCCACGTTGCAAATTCGGATGATGAAAGAATGATACCCATATTGATACCCTTTACAAGTAAAAGTAGTATATAGAAAATACCAAACTACATCTTACACCACAACTCACTCCCATCATACTCACCACTCTCCTAACCACTTCAAGCCCTCACCTACAATCCCAACAACAAACACCTTAGCACCTTCATCTCAAACCCTGCAAGCCCCATACCCATACATACTCAAAATGCGAAATAAGCCTTTATACCCACGTCCACGTATCGCCTACATATTCTCCACATCTCAAACACCCTTGCTTCCACTCTAGCTTAATTACATTTTGCCTCTACCTCCATCTCGATCACGACTTACTTCAACCCCAACACTTCGTATCGTAATGAGATATGGTGATCGCGATGCGGAGACGATATGCATCCACCACTCGCACTCTAGCTAGATACGCGGTTGTAGGTTAGATAGAGGAGTGTGGATGCACTGGATGGGCGTAGAGTCGTACTCAAGCCTAAGCCCTCGATATCGTTTCTTCGAAAAAATTGAGAGCCGTACTACTTTATCTTCACCAAGACTTGTACGGCCATCCCTTTCTCTCTCGTTCACTTAGTCGTATATCTCATCTCCAACATACCCAAACTTAATCATCATAAAGGTAAAATGCGTTTAGGAGGGAAAAAAAAATAAAAATAAATCGAGAAACCGGAGGTTTTAAACTAGATTACATAACTTCCCAAGTGGACGAGACATTTAAAAAGACACTACACATGTATTATGTTATGTATATCTACACTGCAAAAGGGAAAAAGAGGGACAAGGAGATGCACACTAGTCAACCTCACAAAATATGTACGCTCCAAGACTTCCCCCCCCCCCATGAGTGGAATTGCGGCGGGAAAGGCATGTAAGAAGCTTGTGTGTGTAAATAGAGAGAAAATAAAAAAAAAATGCAGATGTGGATATATCCGCATTCAGTCCATACACGCCATCGTGGGTAACGTAGTTTGATAACACTCCAACCGACAGACAAAACGGAGTGGGGGAGATGAGATGTTGAGGTCCCAGCTAGACGTGTAGGAAAAAGAAGGGAGTGTTTAAGAATATGAGAGGAAAAAAAAAGGTGAGGGGTAAAAAAGGTGAAGGGATGTACATGTTTGCATGTATGTTTTGATATGTGCATATAGACAATAAAAAAAGAAAGCATTTGTATGCATGACCGTTTGAATGGTAGGAGTGCATAGGCTCGCGTACAGTACTGCGTAGTTTGTAGCAAAGAAGAGTGAAGATGTGGTATTTCACAAAAAGGCCAAAAGGGGGAGGGGATAAGGCATGTAGTTGTTATGAAGTGAATATGCATATACTGCTAGAAGTCTCGTCCTCTCCGGTACACTGCTGATGCATCGCATGGGCAAGAAGAAGAAGAAGTTGAGATGTAGGAATCCCCGCAAAACAAGTCATGCTACTGACTATGAAGGTAAATTGAGAACCCAGCCATACCATGCTATGCTGTCCCATGTCATACCATACCAAACCCTCAACACCAGAGAAAAAAAAACCCTCAGCCCCAAATCTACTCCTCAATATCCACAAACTTCTCCTTTGCCTGCGCAAAGAAAACCCGGGCTGTTCCAGACCCAATGTTCCTAATACTATACGTATTCCCTAATAGAATAAATTAGCCAACAGCTTCCCTTAAAAAAATACCTCATGTGATGTATAGAAATGGAGAAACCAGCGGGGCCAATCAGCGCGCGAAACGCGGTATATTGTGACCGGCAAGCGCGTCAAGAGCGCAAAGCATCAACAACAACGGAAGTGATGGAGAAAAGGGGGAAAATAAGCGAAAGGGAAGGCGAGAACGAAAACGGGGCTGCGAAAAAAAAACTGGGGGCTGGCTGCAAAGCGAAGAAACAACAACAGCCAAAGGTGTTCTATGTTCGTTGCGTTGTTGAGGAGAGAGAGGTCCACACAACGCGCGCGGTAGCCGCCTCAAACGAAAGTACCTGTCGTTTGCGCAGCAGCCAGCAGTCGAATCGGAGGAAAAGGTCCAGCCAAGCCAAGGGCACACAACGCTACTCGCCGTCTCCAAATTGGGGGGTAAAACGCAACATGCAAGTGAGGTACCCACGCAGCCCCATGCACCACGCAGACAACGGCAGTAGCTCCGCATGTGACGAGAATAGGCGCCCTCTCGCTTGGCCCCCACATGATGGGTCCGCTCGCTGCTGCTATGTGTTCCTGGGGACCGTGTGATGTTGCAGGACATGTTGAGAGAGCGCGTAAGTGCGAAGAAAAAAGTGGGATGCATTGTGCATCATGTTTGCTCTAGCGTCGAGCGTGAAGTGACGGCGCGTTGTGCAGAACGCGCAAAGGGCGGGAAACCAGAAAAATGCAAAGAACGGAACAGAACTACTGAAAGGGAACGATGTGTGGGGAAACGATTGAGAAAGGAAGGAGATGAAAAGTTAAACGTACCTCGAGGCACTTGCCAGATGCCATGTTTGTGAATCGTGAATTCGTTCTCGTGAACACGGACCTCGACGGTGCCCGATTGCACATTGAAGACCATGTGCATAAATCGTGAGTTCTTTGTGCGCTTCATCTGGTCAGGACCCAGCTCAATGAGTCCCCAGTTGAAGAAGGAGCCGCTCGAGCCAATCTTTGCGAATTTGAATCCGCCGTCGCCGACTTCTCGCGGTTGGATGCCCTTCTCCGCCCATGCAATATCTGTGATCAAAAGTCAGCAAAAAAGACTTGTTGTACCTGCACAAAATTGAACTTGCCGTCTTCAATAATCTCATCAGAGGCACTGTTAATGGCTGGATCGTAGCCTTTGTAGTTACCCACGAGCCTGCCATCTTTCTCCTCCCAAGGATCCAGCTCAATATCCTCCTCTTCAACCATTGTGAGCCTCTTCTTCTTGCCTTTGGGTCCGTACTTCTTGTTCTGTCTCCGTGTCTCTTCTACTGCCGCGCTCTTCACAATCGATGTCATGCTTCCGTCAACGTCGTAAGAAATGTGGTCATTCTTCCAGAAATCAATTGGCGCGACCCGATGCCTGCCTGTTCGTCCAACACGAGCAACGTTTTCTGGATCTATCTCTCGGAAGACGGAGAGATGACGCCCACGTCCAAATCTTGACCCGGCTGACGTAGTTGACATCTGGTCAATGTCTTGTTTGCTCAGAGGGTTTCCGTATACATCCACAAGTTTGCCAGCAGCGACATCATCAATTAAAGGTGCCTTCTCTCTTGGTTTGGCTTTTGAGCTCTCCTTCGTCTTTGGTGCTGGTTTGGCCTTGGGTTCGGCGGCTGGCGGTTTATTCTTGGGCTCGGCGTTGGCTTTGGGTCTTCCGGGAGGTTTTCCAGGCTTTTTGAAGGCTCCTTCGTTCTTCTCCTTCGTAGCCGCATTCTTTGCCGGTTTTGATGCCACTGTGTTCTCCTTCTCTGCCGCAGGCTGTGCGCGTGGCGGGCGCCCTCGACGTTTCGGTGCCACTGGTGCTTCGTCGATTTGCTCAGATTCGTCCAAGGTAGTGTCGGCAGGCAGTTCGCTAGCACTGGCTTCTAGTTCACTAATATCAGAGACACGCTGAGATCTCCGTCGCTGGACAGTAGGCGCAGGCCCATTCTTCTTGCCTTTGAGAGATTCTGACGCCTGTGCCCCAGGTCCGCGCTTCCGTGGCTTCTCTGCAACCTCTGGCTGCTCTTCTGGGTTATCTACAGCGTCGCTTTTGCGCTTTCTGCCCCTCTTGACTGGCTGTTTAACAGGTTCTGTGACAATTTCCGACTCTTCCTCATCAACCAATTCCTCGACAGCCTCCTCGTCAGCCATTGATTCTTCTCCAATCTGTGCAACAAAACTCTCTTCTGCAAAAATGGCGGATGCCTCATTCGCCATGAGTTCTTGCTGGACCATGCTCTCTTCCATCATCGCACTCGGTTCTGGAAGTGGGGATTCTTCGCCATCCTCGGGGATATCGTACACATCTGAACGTCTTCCGCGTCGCGCACCTGATCCACTCAGTGCCGGTGTTTCTTGCAGGCTGGACTCGTCTTGCTCGAAATCAAGCCGCCTTGCAATCGGATGTGACGAAGCGCGAATGGGACTAGAAGGGGCGGCCGAGCTTCCTCTTGGCACCATGGAAGATTGTCGTCGTGGCGAGGAACCAAGGTGAGTCTTTTTGGGCGAGCGCGATCGAGGCGGAGGGAGGTTTGTTCGATTGCTGCGCAGGAGTTGGTTGGATGTGGTGAAGTCTGGAATCGAGCCTGATTGTAGTGTCAGAATACAATCTTTTGCACGCGCAACATTGCACTTGACGAGCGCTGTGGAACAAACGCACTTTCCTGCAGTTCCATCGACTCTGATCCTGTCGCGTTTCCATTGCGCTTGGGTGGAGACTTCTCGGGAGATGAGAAAATGCCAGAAATTGGTTCGAGGCCATGTTCGTCATAAACGCCCTTGTCTGCCAAAGTGATGCCTGTCTTTCTGCGCAATGTTAGCATGCGCGCGCAAAGTCGCAAAGTGCATTTACGTGCCTTCCTTGTACTCCGACGTTGTAATAATTATTTTCGCGATTTTCGCGCTTCTTTGGGGGCGCCATTTTGTAAAGGAGTGAGTGGTGGTACCGGGTACGCGTGTTGCTGCGATTGACGCGTCGTTGGTGGTGTGTCGAGTCGTGGGCGCCGTTGGTTGAACATATGTTGTTTGGGCTTGGGTGGGATGTAAACGAACATACGCGGGCATACCTGGGCTTGGCGAACGTCAACGCAGAAAGTGCACCACCACCAGTGCGGGCATAAGAATACCATTAGGCCATTGCTGCTAAAAGATGGAAATATGACATAATTGCACATTGCCGGCATCTCAATCACAAACTCTTCAATACACAGCTTACCGTGAGCCCTAACCATGCACCACATCACGCCATTTCCCATTCCCATTCCAACCACTCTCTCCCTCGCATAGGCTACCCAGTTTGCCCGTTGTAGCTCCGTGCCCCCCACACATTCCTTGAGTACTGCATGTCAACTATCCTGTACACAGGTTAACCTGGCTTAGCGCACGTCCATCACGGTGCACGAAATTGGCGCGGGTATAAGTTGAGGAGCCCACCCAATCGTGGGGACTTTTCTCGTGTCTTTATTCAACCTCAGTCAGAGTCTTTGGCTGCTCGGCCACAACCCAAAGACTAGCCATCCGCCAAAAGAGACGTCGCTCTCCTACAGTCACAGTCCACGTGCAGACCACGCACTGCTCCATTCATTGCTCGCGTAAGGATCCGCTCTCCTATCCACCCACTTTTGTATCTCCCACCAAACGCTCTTCCTGGATCAAGACTTTTCCGATAACCAACTCTCTTGACAGAACTGCCAACTCAGGAAAAGGCCGTCCAATCATGCCCGGGCGACGATATGCTTTTCGTGAAGCGTCGAAAAACGGCAGCGAGCCGCAGAATGAAAATATACAAGAAAGGAAATCGTAATCATGTCGATGATTCGTCACAGCCTGGGCGCAATCTCTGCTACCCTAATCCCGACCTGCCGTCACAGTTGCATGAAGGCAGGCTGGTGCATCGAAACTCATTCTAGATCAAAACATCGACGGCACCTCGAACCACTCTAGTTGGGGCAGGCGCTCTGGACGTGGCCAGGCTGCTTGCAGCGGTAGCACACACGCTCAGAAGATGTCTCCTGGGGGCAGTCACGAGACAAGTGGCCAACCTCGCCGCCTAAACAAAGTCAGTGACAGTCATCTTTTGCCAGCCGTATCCACTTACAGTTGTAGCACTTCTGGCCCTGGGTGCAGTCACGGCTCATGTGACCGAAACCACCGCACGAGTAGCAGGTGGTCTGGCGAGCACCACCGTAGCCACCGGCACCGCCGCCGTAGCCACCACGACCTCCTCCAAAGCCACCGTTGCCGTAACCGCCTCCCTGGGAGCAGTTGCGGGCAATGTGACCGACCTGGCCGCACTTGTAGCACTCCTGGCTGCCGCCACCACGGCCTCCCATTGGGGCACCGCCGTCCTTGGTGCACTCACGAGAGATGTGTCCAGTGCCGCCACAGCGGTAGCAGGTCTTCTCAGCCTGAGGAGAGCTGCACTCACGGCTAACGTGACCCTTCTCGCCACAGTTGTAGCAGGTTGGGGTGCCCTTGGTAGGGCACTCGGCAGCGCGGTGAGACGCATCGCCGCCTGCACATTGTTAGCAAAAGGCGCGTACAGCGTGTGAAGGTGCAAACGACGGCTCAAAGGACAGAAATGGCGACTGAGTCTGCTGCTCAAGAAAGCGACTGGTATCTTGCCCATTTGGTGTACAAGAAAATCCAGGGCTCGCTAAGTCGACCATTGCGGGGTCACAGTGGCGAGGGAGCCGTTTGGTAACGCAGGTAATATTCAACTTACAGTTGTAGCAGCCACGGCCGCCGGCGCCAGCAGCAGGAGCAGGTGCTTGGTATTCCATGATTGAGTTTGTGGAAGAGACCTATGCTTGTCAGATATTACTTCGCAGTCGCATGGCACATGGTGCGGGCATTGGTCTTACTGGAAGTGTCGTACGAGTAATGGAGGGAGTGACGTTGAAAGACGGTGTCTTCTGGTAAGAGATTCAAAGGGTCGATTGAATCGTACTGGCACCAATTGATGAGTTTGGATCGTTGTAGGAGGAACCGAGGGGCACCACCAGGGCAGAGAAAATATGTGCCCGCGGTTGTGTTTGCGCTAGTCTAAGCGAAATGCGGTCTAGCTCGTCGTTTGCTCCTTCCCAGTGTGTGGGTCGGGATGCTTGTTGGAATAAGGGACCGTTTTTATTATGGTTTGCGTGCGGAAAGGGCCCGGAGCGACTGTCTTCGGTCCGCGCCACGGCGTGCTGAGGCCTGGATCCCCGCGTGATTGGGGCGTCTTCTCTAAGTCCAGCCCGACGTCATTGGAGAGGGTGCCATCGCCTGACAGGCCTCGTGCAGATCTCCGGCTGTTCATGCAGCTAACCGGGCAGAGATAGATCGTGCAACCCATCGCACACGTGGTGCCATGATATGCGAATAATATTATCGCCGCCGACCAGCCCCGAGCGGGTCGATGCGCCCGTCCCTCAGACGCAATCGTGTGCGTGGGTGCCTGTGATGAGGCTGCTCAGACCAGAGGCTGCATCTGCCTATGCCAAAAGCTCGCATTCTGTGGTCTGGTAGCACAAGGTGTGTCTTGATCTATCAGAACCATCGACTGCCCACTATGCCACTACCGCAAGCTCAATAACTTCAAAGGGTCAATTACATGCATGAGTGTGGGCATTGAATCGCCAGAATCGTTGCTATGGAATGTAGGCTATTAGTATTGCTTCAGATCCCAATGGCTTTTGTTGCATAGTGAATAATACGGGCAGGGCCTTAACTTGCTATTGAAGCACCAAGAGTCTTCTCCTAGTAGACACAAGGAATTCACGACACCGTGATTTGATACTGCGAGTTATGTGCTGTTATGGATTTCTAGCTGATCTGGGAAGAATATCGCATTGCCGCAATAAGAAACGACGGCCAGGTTACATACCGCGGAACACCAACACTGAAGTTCTGCGCGTGAAGTTCTCATAAAGTGCAGAAGGCCATACCAGAAAAAGTTTGTAGGCCCGATACCTACACCAAGGGTCTAGAAGCGTGTCTAGTCTGCTCTCTCCACCCCAAAGAACCCCACCGCTACCGACCCACCGCAGTCTGAAATCCCCTTTTGCTCTCGCCGCCGTTCCAATTTCAATACGTATGTGATAAGTTGCCAAACCTGTTATTCTTACATCAAGTCAAGCAACAAGCTTGAAATCGGGCTTGTGGTTTAGTGGTATAATACTCCCTTAGCATCAGTTCTTCCGCCTTCAAAAGCGCAAGACGACGCCTGGGAGTGGTCCGGGGTTCGATTCCCCGCGAGTCCATTTCTTTTTTCTTTTCTTTTTTCACGTCTGTGATGGACTACGCGAAGTCCCCTAGGTGGAGGGGCTCCTTTTTTGCACCACGGTAAGCAGCTGGTCTGTGCGCCGTGCCTTATCGCGTTAATGTTAAGGGGACTTCATCAATGCGATACCGAGTCGAGAGAAGAGCCCTAGAGGCTTTTCTTGAATCAGTATACAGTATCTCTTTTTCCACATATCCTCGCTCTACAGCACCACTCCCTAAAGCGAAGCGACTGTGGAGTTGGACGTGGCCGAAGACTTAGTTAGATGGATGATATACCGAAAGAGGAAAATATATCAGAATGATCGCTACGAAGTTCATGACTGGATATCTTTGTTTGCAAACCGTATGATGAATACACAACTGCTGTGGCACTTTGTACAACGGTCCCTGATATCTCAACAGTCCAGGCCAAGGGTCGCTCGCGTGCCAAAGTTCCTTATGATCCTATTTTTGTTTGTTTCTTCCATCTTGCCGATCCCAGCAACAAAAGTTAGCGCTGGGGCCTCCGGTAGCTTGCATCGGTATCGGGTCCGTAGTACGCAGAAGAAAGATACCTCATTTCCACCAACACTGCCCACACCAGCCAAATACCAGGGAATACACAAACGACCCGTAGAAAAGACTTTGTAACAACAATCCTGTATTCTAATGAGCTATCACAATGCTCACCGTGGTTGCTCGGTATTGAGGCAAGACACGTCCGTCAGGCGTCCGCATCGCCATTTGAAACGACGGCGGTCAACGCTTTTATCGGCAATGATGGAACTCTGAATAAGATTCTGCCCAGCCATCGGAACGAACGTACCAATGGGCAGTATGGCAGAAGAGGTTCCCTACAAGATAAAACAGTCCGGTCATTCTGAAGATAAAGCGCCGATTTATTGCTACCAAGAAAAGACCATCCGGCAGTCGAAGAGCCCTGAATTCGGCATGCGCATCCATGCAGCACGGCGTGAGAGAAGAGCAGGTATCCTACCATACAGTCTGGACCGAACCAGGAACTCCAAAATTGGGATCATTGATGTTTCTTGTTTACGCGAAGCGCGGACGCTAATAGGATCCGCGCCTCCATCAGGAAATAAGCCAGGGGCATCTTCTTGGCTGAGGGAAAGCCATAGTGCCCCTAAACCTTTACAGGACAATCATACTTTGTAATAGCACCGCAAGTAATATTGATAATGAGGTATCCTCGCAATACCTACACTTCGGGCGATAGGGAGCTTACTATGTCTCTCAACCCAACGGTCTACAAAAGTAGTTGCAAACTTCACTGCGACAAGAGACATTTGGCACATGTCAACCGACTGTGTAACTAGACATACCCGCACGTAGTGACTTCATGACTTTAATCAACATTATCCGTGCCTAAGGTCAGCCATTGCAACATCTGACACACGCTGGGGGCTGAGCCGTCCACAGCCAAGCACGCTACACGCTGAATCGGCATCGATATTGATTTTTATTCCCCGAACCCTGGGCAAAGCCAGTCCAGTCTTGGCTGTGCGCAAATGGACATATATCATAAGTACTCGGTCATGCGGTAATCTTTGCTTCTTGGTTACCCTTCCCCTCTCTTTGTTCCGTCAAAGGGGTCTGTCACTCGTTTAAGTATCGCCTTTTTTGCATCATACATAATACCGGTCGATCATTCACCCACACACTCGCTTGTTTTCTCATTACCGCGCTTGAGTCTGAGACAGTCGATCGCTTCAAATCAACTCGGATCATGCGTTTCACAGAGTTGTCTGCAGCGCTGCTGCTGGCGCCTCTTGTGGCTGCTCACGCCGGTGGTCACACTCCAAAGATAGTTGGATCTGGGTCGAAAGATATTGGTAAACTAAGGAGTAGGAACATTCTCGACAGTCGGGCTCCCAGGGTTGCTGGTCCTGAGAAGGCTCTCAGCAAGCGTCAAGGCGGTGCTAGTGGTCGATGTGGAGCTGATCATGGTAACGCAAGCTGCGCTGAAGGATACTGCTGCTCCACAGCAGGTTATTGCGGACAAGGATGTAAGGATTCCGAGTGTCTGATTGATATGAACAACAAGCTAATGCTACATGTCTGATTAGCGGACTACTGCGCAGCACCAGACTGCCGCTTCCAGTATGGTCCTGCCTGTGATGCCAACAAAGTTCCTACTGGAGGTAGCACCCGCAACACTCCTCGTACGAAGCTTGGCAACCAGCCATATGGTGGCGAAGGCATTTATGATTGCGTCGAACCGAACACTATTGCCATTACTTACGATGACGGTCCATATATCTACACCAGCGGTGTGCTCGACCAGTTCGCAGCCTACAATGCCAAAGCGACGTTCTTTGTCACTGGTATCAACATTAACAAAGGTGCAATTGACGACAAGAGCACACAATGGCCCTCTATCATATCTCGTATGATCGCCGAGGGACATCAAGTTGCCAGCCATACTTGGTCTCATCAGGATCTTAGTGCCATTACAAAAGAGCAGCGTTACGACCAGATGGTCAGGAATGAAGTAAGTGATGACATAGGACGACATCGATTACTCAACTGACTTTGTACTTCTAGATGGCCCTCACAAACATCATCGGTAAATTCCCGACGTACATGCGTCCGCCATACTCATCTTGCACTGCCGCATCAGGATGCCAGAAGGATCTTGCAGACCTAGGATATGTTGTTTCCTACTTTGATCTTGAGTAAGCACCCTGAAACATAATATTGAAATCGCGCGCTGACTTGTGGATTAGCACTGATGGTTAGAGATACTTCACATATACTCTTATCAGCATCAGCCTTTCTAACAGCCAATAGACTATAACAACGTAACACCTGATCTGATTCAGAATTCCAAGAACAGAGTCAGTGCTGTGATTAATCCGAGCAATCCGACCGAAGACAATTTCCAGGCTATTGCGCACGATATCCACCAGCAGACGGCACAGAATCTCACAGGCTATATGCTCGATTTGATGACACAAAAGGGATACAGGCTGGTCACATTGGGTGAATGCTTGGGCGAACCGGAGGCAAACTGGTACCGCACTCCCACCGACCGACCAGCTTCATCGTCTGTATTCACACCACCTGGTTCTTCCACTGCCTCAGGAGCCGCCAGCGCCACGTCTAGCGGCGCTGTCGTCACTCCTACGGCCGTGTCTCCTGACAGTTCTTGCGGCTCCAAGGTGGGCTACACATGTCTCGGTAAGATTGGTAAACATGAATGGATCTGACTTTCGCTAACCAACCCAACAGGATTTGCTCAAGGAGAGTGCTGCTCCCAGTATGGCTTCTGTGGAAACACTGCGGGTCACTGTGGAACAGGCTGTGACCCCAAATTTGGCAAATGCTCAGTCGCTGGATCTTCGGCACCTGCCAGCCCCGCGTCTTCAACCGCCAGTGGGCCTACTCAGCCAGCTTCCAGCACTGGGTCCGCTCTTCCGACTCCCAACCCCTCCAACGGGGTGTCCCAAGATGGTTCGTGTGGTGGTGAAAAAGGCTACACATGTGTCGGCTACTTTGAGGGCGAATGTTGCTCGCAGTAAGTCTGTCTCTTTCTTTTTTTCACCGAGACCATGTAGCTGACGAAGCTTGCATAGATATGGCTGGTGCGGCTCGAGCGCTGACCACTGTGGAACCGGCTGCAACCCTCTTCTTGGTCGATGCGCATCTTCGGCATCTATCCCGATTCCCAGTGTCCCTGCAACTAGCTCAACACGCAGTATGACCACGTCTACTCGCCCAGCGACCAGTACCCAAAGATCCTCAGCAACCAGCACTCGCACATCTTCAGCCCCCGTTGCTACATCTACCCCCCTCAAGACGTCACCGAATGGACGCTGTGGAGGAAACACTGGCTACACGTGCAGGGGCTCGCGCTTTGGCGGATGCTGCAGCCGGAGCGGACAGTGCACCTTCAGCGTTATCTCGTGCATGAGCATCATGGGTTGCCAGAAGCCTTTTGGTACCTGCCTCAGATGAAGCAGTTTTTCTTTTTGTGTTCATAATTTATACAGGGTGCCAGTTCTTTCGGTAAATCCTTGTAATGGTGTATAATCCAGACAGCGAGGTAAAGCTGGAAATTGTATAGTAAAGATAAAAGTAAGAATGCTCAGATGGCTTCCCAAGTCCCCAGGAAACCTACATAGCCGAACAAGGGACACCTTCACTTCCTTCACTTAGCTTTGTGGGGTGATAGAGGCGACTGGTGGTGCAGGAGGAATGGGCAAACGGTGGCCTATAATTGCAAGATAGAAAGGCCGGATGGAGAGGCGGCTACATGAGAGATATGATGTGGCCAGGCTTGGCACTGCAGAGTGAAAGTCAGAGGCGCGACTAGGCCGTCTGTTGTCGTGACGTGGTGACGTGCCACCCGGTCCCGGAGCTCCGCCGCGGCCGTCCCAATTGCGCTAGCGTAGTAGCTTGGAGCAGTCGGCGCCAACCAAGTCACCTCAAACTTGTCGAGCTTCCTTCTTGCACCGTCAATTGACAACTGCGCTTCATCGCAGCTCGTCACTTGCATTTTCTGTCTATCCCCAAGTCGTTTTCTTCCTACACGGTACTTTTCTCTTAGTTCAGCTTTTACGGGACCCAGGGCTTCGGCCGCGCACGCGAATTTTGGGTATTGAGTAACGTACGTCGCCCACAGTGTCAGCTTCTCATTGCCAGCAGTGAGATGCGTGCGTTTTCCGCCTTTACTAATAACAGACTAGATCTGCCCTTTGATCCCTCACCATGGCCGACCTGCAGGAGCTGTTTGCCCGGCTCCAAGGTGGCGCC
Source organism: Bipolaris victoriae FI3 (assembly GCF_000527765.1). NCBI lineage: Eukaryota > Fungi > Ascomycota > Dothideomycetes > Pleosporales > Pleosporaceae > Bipolaris > Bipolaris victoriae. Next base: position 212,582 of record NW_014575389.1, read on the forward strand.
TCTAGCAATCAGCAGCAACAGCAACAGCAATCGCAGCAGCAGCAGCACGGCTATCAGCCGCCTTCTGTCTCGTCGCCCATCTTCTCTCCCCTACCGAGTGGCCCACAGCCTCATCACCATTCTGCCGTCATGTCACCCAACACGTCCATGGCGAGTACGCCTGCACCCGAACAAAGCCATGTGTCGCACCAGACGCCACAGCAGCAGTCGACCAACCTTCTGAATCTACTGCGCTTCAACTCACAGTCTGGCTCTGCGCACTCCAGACGCGTTTCGCAGCAGTCGCTGGCTCAGACGTCTGATTTGATGGCAAGCATGATGGGTGGCGGTAGGACGTCATCCCAGAGCGCTTCCTCTCAAGCTCAGGCTATGCCGGCGCCCGTGCCTTCGCAGCAGCAGAACCCACAGGACCTGCTCCTCCGCCTACTCAACCATCCCAAGCCAGCCCAGTCAAGCGGTCGCTCATCTCGGCCTGTCTCAGCCGCGTTCTCGCCGCCTGTCGCGTCTAACAAGCCTGAAACGGTTGTGGACGACGTCGTGCAAGATTTCGCCGACGCTGAGCTTGAGCAGGTATCTGCTTCTCCCGTCGCCCCCGCACCGGGAACATCTGCCTCCTCCACAAAGGCTTTTGGCTCCAACAGCAACGAAGCTTCATCGCTCGCTCCAAAGTTTACCTACGTCAATCCGTTTGATCAACTTGAAGCTGCAAGCCCGCGCAACCGTACTCCTGTCCAGCAAGGCTCTAAGCCACCAGCCCCAAAGGTCGAGATCCTTAAGAAGAACGCTCCGGAAGCTCCTCTTCCGCCGGCCGACGAGGACACTCCAGCCCACGTACATGAGTCTGTGGCTGAAGCAGTGAATGACTTGGGCGAGCAAGTAGGGCAGCAGGTCGAGGATGCGCTTGCCGAAGCTGAGAGCAAGTCAATTACACCGTTGCCCGAGGAGGCAAAGGGAGAGAATCTTGAGGTTCAAGAAGTACAAGAGGTCATGACAGAGATTGCTACCGAGATCAAGGAAGATTTCGAAGACCCCAACAAGGCCAAGGAGATGGAAGCGAGTCTTTCAAAGCCACTTGCGGCTGCTTTGAAGGATGTCGCTACCGAGATTGCTGAAGACAATGTCGCTGAGAACTGGGAAACTGCCGAAGCCGAAGAAAGCCTTGCTAAGGGTGATGATCAGACGGTAATAGTCTACAGATTCCCCATGCGTGCCTTCGCTTCCATCCAGGTCAACCAAATGCCGCCCCGCAATCTTTACTTCAGCAACGAGCTCTTTATGGACATTGCTCGTTTGAAGAAGGACTTTGATCAGATTGACCGATCTCTCGTTGCTGCCAGCAAGAACTTCATTGTCTATGCTCTCGTCAAAAAGGGTGGTTTCCGTATCATTCGTCAGGAGAACGGTCATTATCGCCAGGTATTTGAGAACCATCAAGAGCGCATCTTCAACATCGCTCTCTGCACCTCTGCAGATGATGCACAACAGCCACTTGAGAGCATCCTTGGCATAGGAGTCAACGGTACTGTCTTCTGGACATCCCTCGACCCTGCCCGTGAGGACCAGTTCGGCGAGAACCTTGACTCTCAGGGCCTAATGCTTCCTCCGTCGCCATCCCAAGATGATAACACATCTGGAGGTCAGCTCAAGACACGCGCCAAGCCATCCTCACGACACCCCGAGTTTTTCGCTGTTGGCCGAGGCAAGTCGATCCACATCATTTTTCCTCGAGTTGCTGCAGAGTACGCTCGCACCAAGAGCCGCATCTGTCACACCGAGAAGTATCTCAAGGAGCGTTCTCTCAAGATTCTTACTGGCAAGGCTGGAAAGGACTTCACTTTCAGTGAGGACGACACCATCATTGTCTCATTGGACAAAGCTGGCCGCATGCGCTTCTGGGATATCCGTAGCTTGACCGAGCCTGACCTGGGCAACCCTCGCAGCCCACCCCGACAGGTAGAGGTATCTGAGACCCTGCTCGAGTTCCACACTACGACGCCGAACGCCAAGTCATGGCCCACCTCGGTCTTCTTCTTTGACAAGGACAAGCCTTACACTAAGGGTATTGCGCTGCGTTATGTCATGGTCGGTATGAAGCAGAACCACGCTTTCCAGCTGTGGGATCTTGGTCTCAATAAGGCTGTTCAGGAGATCCATTTGCCTCATGAGAACGAATCAGATGCTATCTGCAGCGTATCATTCCACCCCCGAACCGGCATTATGGCAGTTGCCCATCCCACGAGGAACTCAATCTTCTTCGTTCATGTGTCATGCCCGCGTTACAACCTACCAGTTCTGAGTCAAGCAGCCTACATCTCTCGCTTGGCTAACAAGGGCGACAAGGGCCAGAACCCTCTACCTCCAGTCAATGCTACGGCCATCATGACAAGTATCACAGAGTACTCGTTCGCTCCAAAGGGCCAGATCAGAAGCCTGCACATGCTCAATGAGCCTGCCGGTCCTGCAGACGTTGATGACCCGGACAATGCTGCCCTCTTTGAGCTGTACGTCATGCACTCCAAGGGAGTGTGCGTCTTGCGTATTCGTAGAAGCGACCTTGGCTGGAAGAAGGAAGGTGAACCAATTCATCCCAAGGAAGCCGAGGAGGAGGGTATCATTTCCATCTCAACACTCAAGGCGCCACAGCCTGTTACAGATGAGTCATCTACCACTGGAGACACTCCTGCACCCAAGTCTGTTTCAGACCGGTCTGTTCGCGAAACTTTGAAGAGAGAGAGCAGTAACATTTCTAAGCACTCAATGAACCCAGAGGCTGCTGTGCGCGCATCTACCCTAGCCAAGGTCGAGAGCAAACAAGATGCGGCTCGTGCAGCCATCATGAATGGTGGCAGTGAGAAGGCTGAGAAGAAAAAGAAGAAGCGCACGGCCGCCGCAGAAGCAGCTTCTCAAGTATCAGTGGCTCCATCAGTTGCTCGCGCACCTACGGCCATACCTCCGTCGTATGCCCAAGCTGCACAGGCGCTTCCTGCGTCCAAGTCTCCTGCACTCATAGAGGCTGCTCCTGAGGCGCAACCTTCCAACGCCAAGATCACAGAGACAACAACAGAAGCGCCCGAGTGGGCTAAGCAGCTTATCAACAAGCATATCCAGCAATCAACCCCTGCTGCTCCTGCTGCGGCTGCTGCTGCTGGCAACACTTCTGCTGGTCCAATAGACTCGTCAAAGCTTGAGGAAATTCTTCAAGCTGAGATCAGCAAGGGCTTCTCTCGCGAGTTGGATGTCATGTATAAGCGATTCGACGAAGACAAGCGCGTTCTCAACGCCGCGAATGGTGCCAAGCAAGAAGCGATACTACGCATGGTCTCTAGCACACTAAACGAGAACGTGGAAGGTGTCATCAGGAAGATGGTTGATGACAACATCCGTAACGTTTTGCTTCCCGAAGTTCTGGCGAAGACTTCGGCTACTGTCGAGCAAGGTCTTCAGAACAATCTCAAGTCCGCCCTGGGCCCCCAGCTCTCAAAGGAAGTGGCCGATTCAGTGTCTCGAGCTTTGAAACAACCCCAGACAGTTCAGCCGCTGGTTGATCAGATCGTCAAGAAGATCGGCAATCTTGAGGCCATGGTGGTCGCTGCTGCGGGGTCAGTTGTCAACCCTGCCATCTCAAACTTGAGTAACCTCATCGAACGTCAAATCGCAAACGAGCTTCGTCAAGCTCGTACTCAGCGTCGCGATGACACTGCCAAGATCACCACACTGACCGAAACCGTGCATACCTGTCTGGACACGATCCGAACTATGGCTGCGACTCAAGCTGAGCTTCAGGCACAGGTGGCCAAACTGCAACAGGCCATCGAAGAGCGCCATACCCAGGGTCCATCTCGTGGAGAGGGTACGATGCAGACGGCGCGCTCTCCTCAAAAGCAGAAGACCCCAGAGGAACTAGAGATTGACGCCATCCATAAACTCATGTCTGAGGGCAACTTTGAGCAAGGTACTATGCAGTGGTTGCAGTCTCCACGTAGTGCTGCACTCTTCGACGAGGTCTTTGTGCGCTACGACCCTGCCTATCTCAACCAGGTCAGCCCGCTGCTTGCACTCTCGACCGGAGCAGTAGTCTCCGAATCATTGGGTCGCAACCTGCACGAACGTCTTGTCTGGCTCAGTGCTGTTTTCAGAAGCGTTAATCCCGCCGTAAGTGGACTACTTCCCTAACCAGCTTCCTCAAGCTAACATGTTTTTAGGATGCAGAGATTCGTGATATCATCCCGAAGATCATGGATGTCGTTGTCCAACGTTTGACGACTGCGTACATCCAGCTCAATGAGAGCACTCCTGGCAGCCCGCTTCTTCGCGCCATCTCTCAGCTGGTCAACAAATGTCACGAAATGACTCGCGCAGCTACACTCTTCAGCCCACGCGGGTGAAGTATGAGAGGTTACCCTTCAGCACTAAACCCCACAATGAGATGATCTTGCGCTGAAAATGCCTTGACTTCCCATGTTTCAAGATGGCTGGGCTTGTGGCCCGGTCATCGTTCTGGATTCTATCGTGCTAGTGTTTATCGAATTCTTACGTTCGACATTTGTCGATACGTCATGAATGTCACGATCACTTGTCACCTGATGAACATGGGTGCAACACTCATGGACCGTCGTTCTAAAACACGTTTTCACTTCTGTTTCAATTTTTTTATCTGGCTTTTCATTCGATATGTATTTGAGTTTTCTTTCGGATACCCACTTCTTTCGTTTTCAGCGTGTACTCAATGGCGTTATCTGACTGTCCAATGATGCTGGAATGCTCATTGTACTGTCGAACAATGCGGGCGACGATACGCTGGGTGCAAGGATGCTGAGGTGGATATGGCTATGATTCTCTTAGGTCTAGCTAGGGAATGTTCATTGGACTGATGCCTTTCACGAGACGTTATCCATGAGCAGGTGATTGGGAAGGGGGATGTATGCATGTACGATAAATGGGTTAAAGGCAATGATTCTCAGCATGTTTTCCAGGTCCCGTTTTAGTCCCACCCCAAGATCTCGTGAGCTGAAGTTGTTTTATGTGTCTAGGCAAGAGCGATTGTATTGCGCAACTGTATTGCGCAATACAAAGCATGGATGCTCAATTCGGACGATGCGCAAGTCCCCCTCTCTCCCTCCTACGTCCTTTCCGCCTTTTCCCCTTCCCTTCCCAAACCAACGAAAAATTGCGGCCCACTTTGCAACCTGTGACGAACCAAGCGCCGTCCTACCAATCACACCCCTCACCCACTTCGTCGCACAACCGTTACAGATTCCACCATAACCCTTGCCAACCCCTCCCCCGTCTTCAGTCAGGGGGGGCAGGACACGCTGAGACACCCACCAACCCCAAGTCCCGCGCGCGCCCAGTGGCCACGCTCGCAAAAAAGCTGCAACGCGCCCACCACACTCTGCCCACCACGCATGAATTTCTTAGTTTGAACAATTATTGACCTAGGCCCTTTCATCCCCCCCTCTAGGATTTTTTTTGCCACGCATAGATCGGGGAGGGGCGAAGACGAGCGTTGAGGCAGCGCCGGTCGCAGGCTGTGTGTGATGAGTTTTTTGTGGTAAGTATGCGGGGGGGTTTTACGTGGACGGACAAGGCTGGGACGAAGGATGTAGCTTTTGGGCGAGAAGAAGAGTTGGAGTGGGAAAAGTAAGCGGCATGAATTTGTATGTGAAGGGTTGGATTTTTTTTGTGGGGAGGGGGACGGACCTTGTATATGCCTGGGTCTTATCTCTGGCTCTTGATCTTTTTGTGGTGAGGGTTTCGTCTTGCTTTCTTTCGTCCTTGACAGTTTTCGCTCGCTCGCTCCTTTACTTTCTTCGATTGTGAGATAGGAAACCTGGAGTTTTCTCTTCGTTCCTTTTCGTCGCCTTGTTATTCTTCTGAATTTTCATCCTCTATTTTTATTTTCTTGAACCCGTGAATATATATATATATATTACTTTTTACTTCTCGACTTTTTTTATACTTCTTTTGCGGTCAGGGATTGCCCTTGAATTATTTTACCCGTATCGACTAAAGTCCCTCGCCCCTCACCATCGGGGTTTCCCACACTTTACCCTATTCTCTCTTCCCACGCCTTTTGGTTCCCTTTCTCTTCGCCTCTCGACATTACTTTTACCCTGGATCCTACGTTTGTCTGGACAACGCCATATAAGCGACGTATCTGGTCGAATTTTTTTCTTGACGATCCTTTTGTCTGTGTATGCGGTGTTTTGCTGTGGTGGGAGAAGTCTTCTCTTCAGTAAATCGCTAGTATATTGGACACGTACGATATTCAGAGGATATATTACAAGCAGATCGAACCGGTCGTTCCAGTCGCCTTGGCAAGACAAGCGTTAAGGTGTCAGCTACACATACACGACACGGCACTTCCTTAGGAGAAGAGACTACAGCATACACCCAAAATGGCAATGAGCTGGATGCTTCCTGCGCGTGCCGCCCAGGCTGTGCTTTCTATTGTCATTCTTGGACTCATGGCGTATGGTATGTTTGGCTGCCCTCACCTTTTCTTTAGCCCCAAACTCACCTGCACTTACAGTATCGTCATGGTGGTCAAGTCATTGGCGACAGTCGTCTCCAATCGAGATCAACTACCTAATCTTCGCGCCAGCCTGGAGTCTTCTGACGCTCGCTCCTTTGATGCTCATCTCGCTGGGCAAATTCACCCACTTGGCAGAACAAACCACGATGAAGTGGGCTTTGTTGGGCATTGAAGGCATGACGATGCTCTTTTGGCTCAGTGGGTTTGTCTCGCTAGGCGTTTTTTTGAACGGTAGAATCTGCTTTGGTATGGTATGTATAGTTTCGATTCCCCTTGATGATGTCCTGGCTGTAGAAGCAGAGTTCCAGAGGCGGACTACAGGAAATGCCATGGTCTACGCTGAATAGAGACTAACTGTGATTGATTAGGTCTGCGATGTAGCTCGTGCAAGCACAGCGCTTAGCGCTATCTCGTGGTTTACGTGGATGGCCACCTTCGGGCTTGGTGTGATGTCAATTATCAAGGGACGCAAGGCTGGACCGGCGAGCGCTGGGAAGAAGCCATATGGAAACGAGGAGATCAAAATGCATCAAGGTGTATAGATGAGATTTACGGTGTGAGTTTGATGCGTAAATGACTAGGAATGCGATCATCAGGCATGATTGCGGCGCTTTGGTGTTCTCATGAATGATGTCTGTCTCGTTTGCTTTGCTTTGCTTTGCGCAGCACTGAAATTCATATACAATATCAATATTCGTAATCTATCTTGATCCAGTATGGTTTCGAAGAGTCTATGCAAGTTCGCTTTTGTGACAGCTGTCAATCTGGATGACACCTCAGGTACCGCGCTATCTAAAGCTCTATGTGTTCAGTTCTTGGCCAAATGCGATGACAAACGCAATGACAAAAGCAAAAAGGGCGAAATAATCCGCACGCCCAAAAACAGAGCAGTATATGTCATCGATGACGGGTGCGGAGTACCTTTTTGCTTTTTTGCAAATCATTTTTTACTATACATAGCATCGGGCATTTGTCACGTAGACACGTCCAAGAAGAAGGATTTGTAGACGACGGGGAGAAAGGGCGGCTGCATACACGCGGATGAAACAGCGCACCTTTGAGAAATAAGTACGTCTGGACCTCGACGCGGAGACCTAAACGGGAATGTCAAGCCGGGCACCACTTTTCTTAACATGTCGTTTTCAAACGCTTGGTTTGTAACAGCAGAGCAAATCTCCTTCGGGTAAAGGGGATGTACATGCCTGAACATACGATGAGTGCCTGAAGGAGCATGCTGAAACAGAAAAGAGACATGCAATGCCTGAAGATGGGAATCTCTGGGGTACTCTGTACTCTGCGGTGCGCAATGCGCAGTAGTTGCTGTATGTACAGCCGAGTCTTTTTTTTTCCTTTCCTTGAATGTCAACTATGACAGCAAACTTTGCTTTTGACATTTGTTGTTGACAGGCAAAGTCTATTGTACACGTCTTGCAGTGTAGAGTTGAAGTTCAAGTGGAATTACCCTCGAATAGTTCATTGTAACTTCCACATTTGTACTAGCGCAGACCTTAGCTTGTAACGTACATGCGGCGGATCTGCACCAGGATACGGACATCTGCTACACTACGCCACTTGATTCCGGGACAAAACTTGCACTTCCGCGTCTGCGCCTAGCAGCGTGGATTTTTGTGTTTGTGGGCTCTCGGCATTAGTGTTTTCTAGACGCTGCCAGTGTGAGCTGGCGGTGCCGCTTGGAGGACCTGCATCAAAACAGAACGGTCAAACACACATCCGGCTGCGCTTGGCAGCTGATGACAAGAGGCAGAATTCTAGATGCGTGTCGAGAACGGCATCAGTGCCGTTCCCGAAGTATTGGCGGGGAGCTTGGCGAGGGTCCTGTCGTTCCCAAACCTTCCGCAAAGATGAATGGTGCAGGGGATCTGAAGCTGTGCTCTAGCGCATGCCTGATACACGTGCGAAGCGTGTCAGCGCTCTTGGGCTGGGCTTCTTCTAGCCTGCGAAACAAATACATCTTCCTTCGCTGCTCTGCTGTCCAAACAACTTTTCTCTACCTCTCCATCTTCTCACGCGCGTGTGTATAAACATCTAGACGCATCCACATATACCCCGATTCCTTGAAACTTGGAACCAGATCAAGATCGATTTAGATCCATCCCGCACTAAAGGAGACAGGATGCCGAAGACTGCTGTCTTCACCACTATTACGCCGCTTCCGGCTGGCATCACAAGGAAGAGCGTGATAGACATGTACCATGACCACTTGGCTATGATTGACTTGAACCCCTTGGTTGTAGAGCGGTTCATGTGCAAGCCTCCTTCCTATGCGCCTACTGATGAGTACTGGGCCATGTGGTACACCATCAAGGGTAAGTCGACTCTGCCTAGCCCCCTATTCTTGCGTCCAAGCCTGACGATTACTAGACAAGGTCTCATATCTACCAGGCGGTCTGGCTACTGGTTCAGTATCATACCATGCTTGCTTCAACGACACAGCCGACGGCCTCTTCACACATGTGTACGCACCATTGGGTCTCGACATCCAATCAAAGTGGACTGTAGGAGGAAGGCTACCTGGTGAACCAAAGCTTCCCGCCGAGCCTGATCTTCGAACACCAAGGAACGGACTATACATTCGGGAAGATGTCAGGATGACGTGCTCATCACTGCTATTAAGCTTCGTCAAGAGGACTTTCAAGGACTCACATGGCAAGCTAGTCGACAAGCTGGTTGAGAGGGCACACATTCTCGAGGCCGACTTCGCAAACCAGAGACTACGAGCACTCCGCAATGTAGACCCAGGTGAGCGCATGGGTCATGGCGACATCTTCATCGCGCCGCCACCAGACTACCAGCTTTCTCCAAGCCACCTCCAAGTTCCCTCGCCACGCTACCTCACACATACAAGGAGTCAGAGCGATCCTGTCCTCTCTCCTGGTTTCTCCTCTTCTTCGACATTGAACAGCGATCAGGCCGAGAGTCCTTTCAGAGAAGGCGAGAGCCCATCCAAGCTAGGCGACAGTCTGTTCAAGCCAGAAAGCCCTTTCAAGCAGGGCGAACGACCTATCTCCTACACCATTGTACGGGAAGAGAAGGAGGTCTCTACCTCTGCACCAGAGCAAAACTCCTACCTGCTACCAGCGACGACCTACGACGGCGGATTCGCCCGAAGAAAAGCCAGACCAGCATCCCTGGGCCCTGCTAGCCCACGTGAGAGGCTTCCTGAAACCCCTCTTTCTCAGGCAATGCTCTCACCTCTGCCTGTCAGCCCCCGAACACCCTACCACCCATCACCGAACGAGCCCAGCTCGGCATTTCTCGCACCGCGAATTTCCTACACCCCTGAGGAGCGCCCAATCTCCTTCACCTTCCCCTTCGACCCCAAGCAACCCTTCGACCGCAAGTCCAACTCCTCAGTTTCCCAATCCAACCAGCACAACCTCCTCAGCGACATCGACGACGCAATCGACGAATTCATGTACACATCCCCTTCTGCCACAACCCGTTCGACCATATACCAACTCCTGCCCCCCACCACCTACTCGCCCGAGCCTACCCTCTCAAGCGCAAGATACAGCCCCAAGGAGTTCACTCTCTCCAGCGCTACATACTCGCCCGAAACCACGCTTTCGAGCGCAAAGTACATCCCCGAGCGCACTCTTTCAAGTGCAAAGTACGATCCCAGACATGAGCGCAAGGACTCGGCTATGCCTTCTCAGTGCAACTCGGAAGATGAACGCCCACCTGTCCCGCTCAAGGATGAGAAGTACCGCAAGGGAAGCATTCGCGTGTAGTGACCCAAAGCGGCAGTGTATACTACTAGACTGGCACTTCTTTTCTTCTTTTCTTTTGTTCAATCTCCTTGTCATCACTCTTCTTTTCCTTATCTCTGTTCATGAGTCCATGTTCATATTTCCAATCCCTTTTTTTCTCTTTTCTATTCGTTATTTTTCTAGCACTGGCAAAAAGCACGCAAGGTGTTCAAGGATGGAGGAATTTTGCTCAATTTGTTGTATTATTTTTCTTTGGTTTAAAGGCGTTTTTTTTTTCAGAGTTTCTATATACCCGCCATACACGTATGTGTGTGACCTATTTGGCAGATTTCCAAGCGGTTTCCCTCTCTCTCTCTTTTCTTTTCTTATGTAGCGAATACTACTACCACTACCAACAAATCAAAATCCAAGATGCGGAAGCAAACCCCCCCCCCCCCCCCATTTCTCACGTATACAATGTGTTCTGAAGAAAAGGAATGAAGTTAAAAAATATATAGTTAATCTACGTAACAAAGCAATTCTTCAGCCCGGTGTTACACAGTGTCCCCTCACGGACGTCCAAGCTATACGCTGCACACAGTCCGCTAATGCAAAAAATTCCCTCTAAGGATACCCTAAGTCATAAAAAATCAAGCGTGAATCCAGCTCTGCTATACGCGCTACCCCTCCCAACCCCCCCAATCAGCACGATTCGAAAAAAAATAATCTAAACACGCCGCATAACCCACTTCATGGGCGCCGCCCACTCCAACGCCATCTCCAACGGAAACTCCAGCACCTTTACCCTTCCACCCGTCCTCTCAACACACATGACCTGCTCGTCCATGATGCGGTGCATAATACACGCAATCACGTTCATTTTCGTGATGCTGGTGAACTCCACGATGTCATTGAGGTCGTGGACATTTACACGGGAGGCGAGAACGCCGACGAAGGAGTGGATGAGGGTAGAGGAGTAGAGGGGGGGACGGGGCGATGACAAATCTTCGTCGTCGTCGTCGTCGTCGTCGCTTTCGACTTCTTCTTCGCGAGCAGTTCTCGCGATATTTTGGCGGTGGCTATCGAGTAGCCAGAACACTTTGTACCAAGCGTTTTCGAGTAGTTCCATGATTTGCTCATGGGTGAAGATGGATTCTTGTTCCACCTCTTCCTCGTCCTCTTCGTCTTCTTCTTCGTCATCGAAATCAAAACCATCGTAGTCCTCGTCGTCGAGGACAAATAGCTCCCTCCTGCATAGTGGGCAGGAGTTCACACCTTTGGTGTTCAGCCACTGGCTGATGCAGGTTTTGCAAAAGACGTGGTTGCAGCTTTCTTTGTCTGAGAAAGTTACTGCGCACCCGTCGGGGGAGGAGGAGTAGGGTTCTGCACAGATTGTGCATTCTGTGGTGAGGTATGGTGAGGTGGTGGCGGTGTTGATGAAGATGGAAAGGAATTCTTCGCGGGTGTACATTTGTGGACACATGGTTGTTGTGATGTGTGTGAGGTATTTGAACCTAGTTTTGGTGTGGCTTTGGTGGTGATGTAGTGGTGCTTTGGTATTGATTTAGTGTAGCTTGAGTATGGTGTAGTGGTGAGGAACAGGTGTTCTGTGTGATGTGAAGAGATCTGACTTGGAGTGTAAAAATGCTGTGGATGGTCGACCTTATATATGAGTAGGGGCAGATTATCCCATGTGTCAATATTTATTATCGGTGCAGTGTTTACTATGATTCACAGGTGCATACATTCATGTTCAAAATCGTAACCATGGTTCACGTGTGGCGCACTCCACTGGGAGAGCTTCTGAATAAAGCTATTACTCATCTCTAAAAATCCATTTGCCGCCCCTTCTATTGGCCTCAATCCACCGTTCGTGTATTTCCGATCTCTCTTGTTCTTTTGCACGCGCCCGGTCTTCCTCCCGTTCTTGGGTTGTTGGAAAATCCACCCTCCAGAAGCCTGGCGGTGTCCTTCGTCTCTGGTAGGCTTCACGATGCTTCCCTGATTCTTTCGCCATTTTCCTGGTTCGTGCTTGTAGCACTAGCTCCTGTCGTTCCTCGGATGACATTTGTGTCAACTGCGATTTGCTGTAAGCCTCGCCAAGGTAGTCTTCCAATAAAGCCTCCTCTTGTGATGCATTAAGAGGTGCTTGAGCCGCTGCAAAGGTTCGGAAAGTGGAGCCACAACATTGTGGGTTGGTACAGCCAGGGAGACACATGCGATCTCCACGCTTACGAACAGTTTCAGAGAACGCATAGCTGTAGCCCTGATTGTAAGCCGGATTTGGCTTAAAGTCTTGAATACTAAGTTCTGTGACCCGTTTTTCTCGTAGAGGGATTTGTTCTTTGGATGACGAACCACGTTTTTTGCGAGTACTTGAGCGTGTCTCTGGCGGCTTCATTGTCCAGATTGGCCGATCCGGTGTTGGATATTCACGTGAATCCGAACGACGTTTGGATGCTGGCTTGGATGATTTCTTCTCAAGACCGGGGGTATGCGTGGTGCGGGACGAGCTTGATGGGAAAGAAGACTGCTCAGTCTTGACCTTAATTGGGCTTGTCTGTAGGGTCTTTGATGGTGCTTTGGAAGGCGTTTGGAGATCTTTCAAATCTCTAAGCCTCTGGTTCATCCGCGCCCGAGCTGAGTTCGGTGATAGTCGTAGCTCATTATCTAGCAAGGGCGGTGCTTCATTAGACTCCAATAAGTATTCATGCTTCTGTTGATACCGGGACCCCGTGTTCCTTGAGCGTTTGTTCGGTGGCTCCTCAGAAACACTGTTCACTATATTTGGATCGATAGATTTTAGGACATTGGTCTCCACCTGGGTTGGCTCCATGGGCTCACTAAAGGCTCGGGTCTCCGCGCTGGTGACCTCTGAAAGCATAAGAGATTCTGTGGTCAGCCTTATGGGATTATTTGGCACAAGGACCTGGTCTGCTCCATTTTCTGATTTGACCTCTTGTGTTGATGGCGCGCTGTTGCATCTGCGCCGTCGAGGTGTCTCTGTGCTAGTGGTAGGGATTGATAGTCGCCTTCGATTATGACGAGGTGTCTGTAGCAAGTTGGATGCAGGATCATCCAGGTCCATCGTCGCCTCGTGATGAAGTAGCTTGTATGCAGAGACCGGAGGGCTGCTGCCTTGTTCTTCTTTCACACGGTACGGCCTGACCGGTGTGCCATCCGATAACCGGTCTGCGTAAACCTCAAACCTAGAAGTGGTGGGTTCTCCACGTTTGCGTTTCAGTGATCTCTCTGATACAAACTCCGGCATGTCGTCATCTTCACCTTCTACGCCTACTATCTGTTCATGCCGAGTCATTGATTCATTGCGTTCGTCCACTGTTGTCTGACTCGAACTTGGATGACCTTGCTGATGGCTGCCATGATCTGAAGTTATCAATTGGAGTTTTGATAGTTTCGAACCACCGATGCGAGACCGTGGCCTTGGTGTGATGTCTGCATTTTCAGATGGATCTCGTTCGCCCGAAACCGAATCCAATGTCGTCGTCGACTGATGTGCAGTCCCTTCGGCGGCATGGGGGGCCATGGCAGCAGGAGAGGAACGCCCTGAGTCAGTGAGAGCTGGGGACAGCCTGAGTGTAGCCAAAGTCCGCGGACTTGAAGGGATATTGGGTTCATCCCCTGGAGAAACATGGCTTGTAGGTGATCGCAGCCTTGCTTCCTCGACTCGACTTTGCAACTTAGGTTTCCGCTTCCCCGATTGCCGATCCGCATACTCTTGCCATGCGCGCACGCTCTCTTTCATGTCTTTGTTCTTTTGCATAACTGTAGCATTCTTCCTCTGCAGATACTTCACCTGCTGAGTGGCATCGCTATACTTCTTACTCAGTTCGCTGAACTTTTGAACAAGGTCAAGATATTGATCGTCTGTGGTTGTCGTCCCGACATCTTTGGTTGCTTTACTCCCAACTGATGCCGATGAGACAACTTCTGCATTGCGTCTGGCAAGTTGTTGTTTCAATTGCTCATTCTCTTCGACTAGGCGACGGTGCTCTTCCGTTGAAATACTTTGTGCAGTAGTCCCTTTCTCTCCTTGGATAGTAATTTTAGTCTGGGCTTGGTCTCTCAATTGAGCGTTTTCATTAGAAAGACGCGCCGAGTTGGAAATCTCATTGTTCAAATGTTCCAGTAGTGCCTCATGGTTCTTTTCCTCTGCTGGATATCAGTAATGGTTGCGCCGAAAGAGTGGTAATACCCGCTTTCTTTTAATTGGTTTTGATGTCTCTCTTCTCCTGAAGCGCAATTAGATACTGCTGGCGCAACTAGGCGTGTCATACGTACTCTTGTTCCACTCTTTGTCGAGACTCGGCTGGATGACCTCATCGTAGACACGCGACCACAGCGCTTTGTTCTGCTCTACCCAGGCTGTGAAGTCCGCCATCTCTCGCACAAAGAATATTGCATGAATTAGGACCGTGGCCACTCAGGTAAACTCGGATGTACTCTCGCCCGAGCGCGGCTGGCGATGTGCGGTGCAATTAGGCGGCAACGTCCAAAGCGCGCTAATGCCAACGCGTAATCACGAGTGCCTTGGCGCACTGACCACACGCAGTATACGGGTGACGATTCTACCTCAAGAGCTAGAATTTAAAAAATATCAAAACTTTATTCTCATTGTAAAGATATAAAAATAATTTATAATAGTTTTGCCTTTTTTGACGGATATCAAGATGACGAGTCGCGCATCCTCTGGATTCACGGCGACCTGGGTAAGGGCAAGGCGATGATGATGAGGATGGCACTGACAGAGGAGACCGCGTGTCGTGTAGGCACTACACCTGTCTGACCAGAGAGGGCAGTAACGGCCTTCTTCTTCTCCTTCTTCTTCTTCTAGAATATAATGCCGGAGCTAAGCAAGGCTGCGGCGGCCGTGCCAGACTAAGTGGGCATTCACCAGTAGCAATACCCAATCTATCCAGGAACAGCTCCTACATGTAGACTTTAGCCACCATACCAGCTTGAAAAGTCAACTTGTTCCGCATGAGCGGGGCGATTGTGTCATTCATCTAGTTCAAGGTCGCGCTGATAGGAACGTTCTTATGGGTGGCGTTGGTGTACAAGGAGTTACGCTGACAACCATGCAGCAGAGGCTAGCCTGACTTCCGCAGCTCTTTTAGCGCATACTCGAGCACATCGCTACGAATAACGACGACGGGGATAGAGAATTTTACGAAGTGCTTCTCCGTGCGATTGCAATCGCTCAACGGCCGCTTGATTAGGCAGATATAGGCTAGCTAGCTGTTCTACACGAAGCAATCGATCAAGTGGTCTGTTAACGTCTGCCACTACATATGGAGTATGCATGCTGCCACTGGGCCGACCATGCTGAGGCGGGCGGTATAGCCACTGAAGATTGAGGGAAGGTGCATGGGTTTCTAAAGGTGCGTGCTTGCTGGTGCTGTTCGAAGCGCTCAGTTGGCTCGGCCGGATATTGGATGGCATGGGAGCAGTAAGGGGATCTCGCATAAGCTAACCCCACCCGACCTCTACTCTTATATACTTAAAAGCCTATTTGTTACGCTGATATCTTATCTATCACGATTATAATCAAGTCGTCAATCCTATAAATTAAGATCTACAATGTACTATAGGATACGGTAGAAGTTGTGTGCATAAGCACTAGTAAAGAGATTATACAGGTTAGGGTAGAAGAAAGAGCTATACTATATAAATTAGAAGCTATACCATAAATGTATTATCGTGGTGGAGCAACCACGAGGTATGCGGATAGACAGCCCGAAAGGTATTCAGACGTGGATATAATGGAAACTACACCGAGGGAAGAAAAATAACAGCAGATAGGTACACAACCAACTTTCAAGTCTGAAGGCTCTTGAAGCTTCAAGAATACACTTATTTTACGCATCGAGGACCCGCGCAGATAGAGGTGAAAAACGCTCCACGACAATATCTCTCTACATTAAATCATCTCAAGAGGAGCCTGATCTTTGTTTTAACGTCTCTACTGCACAGAACTTTTGCCCTACACCGCAGTAACGAACTCTTACCGTCGGTGTTTTAGCGGATCATTACATGGGAATACGTCCGCTTCTCTCCGTCAGCTGAATATAAAAAGAGTCCATATCCTACATGTAGTTGAACATTTGAATTATAATATACCTACTTTCGGGATAAGAATTATCAGTGTGCTGTTCGTATATAATCATCTTATCTTCTATATTGTATCTAAGCTAACTTCTTCTATAAGTATTTATCGGTCTACCTCTATTCAATTTATTCCATCTGTTCTATTTATCACTAAACTATTTTCTACGCACTTATACACCTTTGTGCCTTCAAGACAACACAAAAAGTATGTTTTACCTGAAACTATGAATACTTATCTTACTTTTTACGTAGTAAAGCTAGCGTTGATATTGGTTCTTCTAACATCAACTGATGCAGCACTTGATTGCTATATCGATTTCAAAGACGTTCAACCTCCAGTCACGTTGGCTTTCTTTATAAATCACGCAATACCTCTGTGTGCGAGTTTCTCTTGTGTTTATGATAGCATCGACAGCAACAACTTTATAACTTGTCGATCCTGCCCTTTGTATATCGCGTCCGTCATCATAACCGGAAGAATTGGTCGATCTAATGTTGATATTAATTGTTTACATAAGTAAAGTAAGAGTTAAAGCAATCAAATTTATTGAACATTTAGTCTTTCTATAATAGTTTCTCTATCTTCCCATATATAATGTGTTTCGTGGATAGGCACAAAGTATATTAGTTTGAAGTAGATGGCGAATTCTTCTTAAGAAGAGACCTTAGGTTCAGGTGAGACTATATATACATTTGTGCACGTGACTAATGCTGTATTGCCCCGAGGAGTCCCCGATAGATTACCGAGATCCAGCCGTACTACGACGCGATAACGGCGGTACAATCACTCCCGAGGCTCGCGCTCGCCTTCGCCGCCGACTCGACATTCTCTATCATGAAGCGTGCGCACGATGGGGATGACGACAACGAGCCTCCAGCCAAGGTGCAACGCCTCTTGCACCCGGATCGGCTGTCTAAATTGAGTGAAGAGCTGCTGGTTCGTGTACTGTCATTTATCCCTGTATCGTCCCTCCTAGTTTGCCAAAGGTTAGTACGCTCTTCTGAGGGATCGATCCCGAACTAACTGTCGCGCAGGGTATCGAAACGGTTCAGCCGCCTGTCTTTGGATTCTGAGCTTTGGAAGGCAGCCTACTACCGCACATTCGTTCTCCCACGGGCATCTCGCATACCTGGCATTAAAGACTCTGCCAATCCTAATCGATTACACTATTCCTCTCGGCTGTCAAAATGGCTGGAAGATGGCTATCTTGTCAAGGACGGGAAAGAAACAAATTGGAAACAACAGTATCGTTTACGGCATAACTGGACAAAAGGTAAATGCGCCGTCAGTGAGATTGTCGTTGCCGAACGACCGCCAGATCCGCCTCTTCTAGTAATGATGTCGAACAGCATCGTCTATGCCGCAGATTCATTATCAGGTCTTCGGGCTTGGAGCTCGAAGGACGATCGCGAGCTACTGGCATCCACGGAACTCCATGTGGAAGCATATGCACCTCAACTACCCATATCTATGGCTATAGACGCCTCTGGGAAAGAGGCTAACGAAGAGAGGGTAGCTATGGGCTTCGAGGATGGTTCATTCTCGATATACGCACTAAAGAAAGATCGCAAGAGGTTCCAGACCCTCTTTACTCATCCGCCGTCCACTAACGGGATGTTATCGGCACTGGCGTACTCATCACCTTACCTTCTTACCATGACCGAAGATCATATCCTTTCCCTTTATGCTTTCGAAGGGACACCAAATACGCATGGCGCATTGGAGGCTCCTAAACTTCTGTATTCTCTCCGGTCACACACTGCATGGCCACCGGTCTCTCTTTCGTTGAGGATGAATGCGACAAGCATGACTGCAGCCATTGCATACTCTCTTCCAACCTACCTGTCTGGCTGGACTGTCGGTGTACAAGAACTGATACTTTCTCATAAGGGTGAGCTTCTGGAATCAAGGTTGACTACTGCAGCGGATGAGCATTCATTTACCCTATCTGCGTATCGTTCTCCAACTTCCTGTCCAGTACACTCCTCCTCAGATAGTGCAAGGGATGCATCTATCCCTAATGGACCTAGCAGATCAAAGCCAACCTCGATGTCGTACTCGCATCCCTACCTCCTTGTGGCGCACCCGGATAATACTTTATCGTTGTACTTGGTTCGATCAACATCTTCGGCGCTCTCGATCAGTTCTGGAAACCGGCTTTGGGGCCACACATCTTCAATTTCCGGCGCCCACGTCGGAATGCGCGGTAAGGCCGTGTCAGTTAGCAGAATTGGAGACGAACTCCGCGTCTGGGATTTGGAAGGCGGGATGAATTCTTCTGCAAACCGCAAACGCTCAAGGAACGGAGAGTTGAGTGTGCGTATACAGCCGTGGAAAGTTGGTGAAGCAGACAGTCAAGATGATGCTTCCGGAGGGGAGAGTGGGCTACGCTTTGCACTTGACCAGGGCTTTGATGACTCATCGGTCAGTCGAGGATGGGTTGGATTTGATGAACAAAACGTTGTCGTGTTACGAGAGAAGAGTGAAGGTAGTCAAGCACTTGTGGTTTACGATTTTACATAGGATTTCACAGAGTTGCGGCCGGACCGGACGGCATGATACCCCAGTTAGCGTCATATACTTTATTATGAGTTGAATCGTATTCCCATGCAACTCTGTCTATAGAATCTCATCTCTTGCTTCTCCTTTGCTAAATAATATTCGGCCATCGACCATCATTGACTGCTCTCCGCATAGCGAGCATATGTGTTGCATGGAAATACATACAGCCAAGAAGTTTTCAAGTACTTTAGACACAGATGTGACGGATGAGAAGTTCTTCTGTATATGCAGGCAGCAACTGTGACCCCGGGAGGGCGTTTGCTTATTGTATATGTTCGGCGCCCGAAGGGGGTGCGTCATGCCCACGAGGGCGCTAGTGCCCACGCTAATTTCGCTGTTACGTTGAGGGCGGGCGACCATGTGCCCAAACCATCCACTTCAAACTCACACGACATACAAGCTCGAATTCATCTTCAAATTCAAATACGCGACTCACGTGTAGAAGTTACTTAAATCATCGGAATCTGCATAATTGAACACTGCAATGGCCTCGGAGGTAGTTAATAAGCTACAGAACCTGGTAACAGGGGAGTCCAAGAGTGCTCGCAAGAAGAAGGGCAAGCAGGAAGGAGCTACTGCAGTGCCAGCTGCACCCGAAAAGACAGCGTCTGAAGCCGGCGCAGGTGGCTCCGAGGCTGCAGGCAAAGCCAATGGCGCAGACAGCGACAACTCGTACCTCCGCGAGGTCCAGAAGTAAGTTGCAACTCTCCACATCACAGCCAGACTCCCCATTCGCAAAGAAGCCGCCTGCTAACAACCGGGCGCATAGAAACATTCGCAACATCAACAAGAAGCTGGTAAGATTAGCATGCCCCTTTACCCCTCACACTAGCCCTTGCTGACGTCGCATGTGTAGAGCGCAACTCAAAAGGTCGACTCAATAATCGCAGCCAACCCTGGCGTCTCTCTCGATGAGCTCCTCGCCTCTCGCAAAATCAACGCCGACCAAAAGGCCCAGGCTGAGAGGAAACCAGGTCTCCAAGCTCAGCTCGCACAGTATGAGGAGCAATACACCAACTATAAGAAGTACGGTGATGAGCTCGAGGCCAAGTTCGCCAAGGAGAAAGAGCTTCTCTCCAAGACACACTCTAGCGAACTCGAGACATTGAGGGAGACTATCAAGGCCGAGGCCAAGTTGGAGCAACAGAGGATTGTCAAGGAGAAGCTCCTGACCCTGTCCCGCTTCTTGAGAGCTGCTGCCGCACGTCGCCAATTAGAGGACGACGATTCGGATCTCACAAAGGCCTTTGAGGGCGCTCTTCTCCAGGTCTACGGAGGAGATGCTGCTGCTGTCATGGCAGCTGAGAAGCTGATTGACGGTGCGAGCGACGGCGTCCCATCAACTGAGGGCGTTGTGCTGGGCATCACTTGTAGGTTATGGAGAATCATGTGCGAGAGCAATATCAGCTGACTGTGTATAGATTCTCAGGTGAAGCAAGCTGCGCTTGAGGAAGCTCCCTTCGCTGCGGAAGAAGCTTGGGTAGACGATGTTGCGCAACACCAGGCTGCCCCTCCTGAGGCCGTGTCCGACCCAACCATCGCCAACGCTGGACTTACCGAGATTGAGGCTGGCGCAAAGCCTGTTACTGAAGCTGCAACAGAGCCTTCAGAGGTACCAGCAGCAGCCAACGTTGGAACAGACTCGGCGAACGCTGCAGCTCAGGCTCAATGGGACAAGCAGCAGACTGGAAGCGACGACCCTCTGACCGAATCTTTCGAGATAGTCCCGCGAGACCCCGCCGAAACCGAGACACCACACGCTGCTGCTGCCCCTAACAGCACCCAGAGCTGGGCTGACGACACTCCCGAGCAAGGCTCGGCGCCCGCAGGCCCTGCGGCTGCTAACGACGGCTTTTCTGAAGTCCATCACAGCCGTGGCGGCCGGGGACGAGGAGGTCACGGTGGCGGTGATCGCGGCGGATACAGGGGTAGGGGCCGAGGCGGACCCCGCGGTGAATTCCGTGGTGGCCGTGGCCGTGGCCGTGGAGAGTTCAGGGGAGGACGTGGCGGTTTCCGTGGCGGTCCCCGAGGTGAATCATCGTAAAGCAGGAAGTATAGCATTCCTGTGAAAAGGCTCGTACACGCAGAAAACAAAAGTTGCTTGCACGAAGGGTTTGGGTGCTCTTGCATGAGTGTCTGGGCAGAATGAGTTATGAAGAGCTGATAGGCGTAATGTACGGCCTAGTGGATTTGGTAGCATAGCATCGGTGCATAGGATCTCTATTTCTTCGGGTATGGGACACTGTACTATATTCTGGGGGATGATCTGGCGCTCAAAAAACATGGCTTGTACGATTGTCTTAATTTCGGTTCACTTGTGTGTGTGTGTGAAAGAGAGGTGGTTTGTGTCTATTGTGAGAGGTTTATGGATTTGAGGGAAAGAGGAGTTTGTGACTTGGCATGGAAGCATGGGCAAACGATGACGATGACGGCTCGGCTTGCCCCTGGCAGTAGCGGCGTGTCGATCCGGGGAAGATGCATGGGGGATGTGCTGGCTGCTCAACGACTCCGATTGGCGAATGCGAGTACGACGAGTCGGTGTGGAGTTGGCAGCACGCACCCTGCCATGACTAAATACTGTTGTCCTTGTCACGCCCCACGTGGAGGAGACCAAGGTAGAGTCAGTGCAGCCTATCCAAGTGACCATACACTTCGCTTTTGCTTTGGGTTTTCTTCCTCAAAAGGCCCTGTAACGAAGCGGTCCATTGGTGGTGAGCTCGACCCAAGTGCTAAACAAAACCAGCACTGCGTCACTGGAGGCTGCAACAGCTCGTGAAGGTCCCAAAATATAGCTGAGCTCGATTTTATCTCTTACTTCTATCTAATAGGATGCAAAATCACTACCTCAAGTTGTCCATGCTCTGGTGTGATGAGTTTATCCCGGTCATCGTGGTGCCGCTGGGCAGTCCACCAACACTGACTTACGGTTCATGCGACTATTGAAGCATGTACATATACGAATAGGGAAAAAAGCACACACCTCTCGCAAAGGCCTTTTGGCGAGGACGAGCGTGTTCCGCATACTGGCGGGGTGTAGCCTGGCAGTGCCGTGACGGGCGAACTAGTGGGTTTTGCAACCGTTGAGATGGGCGCCAGTCAGAAAAGCTTAACCCCTAAATCCAGGTACACTGTTTCAAGCTTAGTATGCGTGCAAGACGAAGAGTTTGACTATGAAGCCAACTGCTGCAATGCGCATCATGCATAACTGACGCTTGAACAATGTGGTGGAGTTAATCGTCGCACTGCCTGCATGTAACCGCGGATGTCTGGAGGGGGAACCCTGGCAGACTCAGACTGGTTGCTGGCAAGGCTACAATCTTATCAGATTAGATTTCACAGATGTGACCTTGGATGACGTGCATGCCGCTTGGGAGTCGCACATGATCTACATCTCGCGCGTTACTCCGCTCAGGAACCTCTCTATACCCAGCAGGTAAGAGACAGCCCCTTCCTCACTTTCTTCAGCTCTGTAACGCATAGAGAAATTGATAGCGGCTGCATCCCACGCCTTCGCCTGGATGGTAAAGGTGGCTCGATCATCAGTCGACAAGCCGGGGTCTATGCACGCTAATCACTAGCTGGGTACGCGCACAGACCGCGAGCCTGCAACCTCCTCATTCTTGCACACCTAGCCTCCTGGTGTTCTCAGCCGTCTACCTGCCCCGACAACTTGCGATTTCGCCATCTGACAACACCAGAGGCCCGGGATACCTCGTGCGCTACCGGCAAAATTGTTGCGGAGCTAATAGATTCACGCGCGCCCTCCGTGGCGGAAAAGCGACCCATGTTGACCACATCGTCTCCGAAACCCTAATCATCAGTCGCCAACGACCTCCTCCCTCCTCTGCACAACAAACCTCTCTTGTGCGACGATCGCCTTTACCATGGAGGCGCCGCAAGACGTCATGCCTTCGGTCGAGGCACCACCTGTCCCTCAGGATGACGCCACCAACAAACCCGCTCTAACGCCGCCCACGAGCGAAGACAATGATAAGCATTTTGAGGATATGTCGTCGGAACTTTCAGACATTGATAGCGACGACGGCGAAGACATCGAGCCCGACCACTACTTTGAAGGGGGAAAGATACCCGTGTTCAAGCCGGTACGTCGCAAAGGTGCACATGAGCTGCTCCAGAAAGCAATGGCGACGCGCGCAATGTCACTACAGATGTGACGCACGCGAAGGTAGTTTCCATGGTACTGACTTTACCCTTTACAGACAATGGACCAGTTTCGCAACTTTAAGCGCTTCATCGATAAGGTTGACAAGTACGGTATGAAGTCCGGTATAATCAAGGTCATTCCGCCGACAGAATGGTATGTTAACGCGACTGTTACCAATCATTGTTTTGTAACTAATAGCATGGTAGGCGCGAATCCCTCCCTGACCTTACCGAAGCTGTCAAGAGCATCAAAGTCAAGAATCCAATTACGCAAGAGTTCAATGGGCAGCATGGCATATACACACAAGCGAATATTGAGAAGCAGCGATCATACAACCTACCAGAGTGGAGGGCAGTGACGGATGAGCCGCATCATCAGCCACCGGCCAAGCGAGGTGAGCGGCGCAAAGCTGCCCCAGAGGTTCCCACTCGAACCCGCTCCACAAGGGCCCAACCCGCACCCTCAAAAAACGATGATGCCTCGCCAACACCCAGGCGTGGACCTGGCCGCCCTACCCGGAGGCGTCAGGTGAAGAAGGAGCCGGTTGATGACGATGACGACGACGAAGAGTCCATGGACGTTCCCCCTACACCAACGTCGCCTGGAAAAGAGGAGAAGAGGTCTTCAAGAAGAGTCAAGAAGGAACCCCGGGCCGCGACACCCACCAGAGCACGTGGTCGACAGCCCAAAGCGGCCGATGAGAAGAAGTCTGTTTCGTCTCGACGACTGAACAATCGGGGTGCTATGGCCGACCATGTTGACGAGGCTGCTTTTGAAAACTTCGACTACCGCCTGCCCGGCCTCGAGGAGTACACCGTCGAACGTTGCAAGGAGCTCGAGGATAACTACTGGAAGACTATCAACTACGGCCAACCAATGTACGGCGCAGATATGCCAGGTTCTCTTTTCGATGATAGCACAACGTCCTGGAATGTAGCAAAGCTGCCTAACCTTCTCGACGTGCTCGGAACTAAAGTCCCTGGTGTCAACACCGCCTACCTGTATCTGGGCATGTGGAAGGCGACCTTTGCCTGGCATTTGGAGGATGTAGATCTCTACAGTATCAACTACATTCACTTTGGTGCCCCCAAGCAGTGGTACAGCATATCCCAAGAGGATGCCCGTCGCTTTGAAGCTGCAATGCAGACTATATGGCCGAATGATGCGAAGCATTGCTCGCAATTTCTTCGTCACAAGACTTACTTGATCTCTCCCCAGCGCTTAGAGCGAGACTTTAATATCAAAGTCAACCGACTGGTTCACTACGAAGGCGAATTTGTCATCACCTACCCTTATGGCTACCATTCCGGCTACAACATTGGCTACAACTGCGCAGAGTCGGTCAACTTTGCAAACGAGTCGTGGCTAAGCTACGGCAGGATTGCGAAGAAATGCATGTGCGAGTCTGACAGTGTTTGGGTTGATGTCAATGAGATTGAGCGCAAGCTGAGAGGCGAACCAACGCCAGAGTACTACGAAGAGACGGATGATGAAGAGGATGAGGACGATGGGGCTGATCGTCTGCCCAGTCCTCCTGTCAGCGTTGCTGGAAAGACCAAAGCCAAAGCTAGCCGCAAGTCTACGGGCAACAAAAGGAAGCGAGGAAAGGAGGATTCAAAGGAATCGTCACGGCCGAAGAAACTTAAACGCATCCGCATTCGCATCCGAATCCCTGGTCGTGGCATGCCTTGTATCCTCTGTCCCAACGATGTCGAGTATGATGACCTGCTGCAAACCGACAATGGTATGAAGGCTCATCGCATCTGTGCCGACTACACGCCCGAAACGTACATTGTCAAAAAGAACGACATTGAAACAGTGTGCAATGTGGCCAACATTGGCAAGGATCGTCTCGAACTCAAGTGCAACTACTGTCGGTCGAAGCGCGGTGCTGTCTTCCAGTGCTCCCAGAAGAAGTGCACCAGAGCTTTCCACGCCACTTGTGCTGTAGCAGCTGGAGTACAGGTAGACCTTGGACCGATGCCTACATTTGACGAAGAGGGTACAGAGTACTTTTACGATGGCTACGACTTCCGATGCCGCTTCCATCGACCGAAGAAGAGGAACAACAAGACGGTCGACGTTGAAGCACTTGAGAAGGACAAGTATGTCATGTCATACGGCAAGACCCTCAAACCCAAGGATGTTATCCAATTCCAGTATGTGGGTGGTGAAATGTACCAAATCTATGGTGCACAGGTTGTAGAGAATAGGCCTGGTGAGCAGGCTGTTTTGGTAGACGTGCTGCCTGACGGGTATGTAAAGTGGATTCCGATTACACTATTGTGCTAACCTGTACAGTGATCGTGTCGAGGTTGAGTGGAAGTATATCTTGAAGCTTCATCCAGATGAATCTCAGAGGTTGAAGCCATCTGCGAACGCTAAGCCACTACCAGAGCATCTAAAGGAAAGCGATGCGTCACTCGACATCACCAATCGTACAGATGGGGTGCCTGAGATGGGCGATCCTTTCCATGACCCTAACTCTGAACAGAAATGGGCTGAATGGTACACTGCTCCTGAGGTTACGCAGAAGTTGGCCAAGGTCGACCTCAGCAAGGAAGACCAATTGTGGTACTATCTTGGAAAGTTGTCAACTGAGGCCAGGCCACAGTACACTGAGAACCCTGCGAAGCCGAGGAACAACCCAAAGAGCAACTTCCTCGATACTGTCAAACCTCCACCTCCTCCAGTACCAGCATTCCATCGTGCTTCTTACCCGGCTTCCTATCCGCTCAAACCAGCACCTATCGCTGTACCCTCTGCGCAGCAATATATGCAGAACGGGCGGCCGTACAGTTACAAGCCAAAAGACCCGGTCGTGGCACCTTTCAGATCACCAGTATACAATCCGGACACTCGCAAGAACCCCAATTCGCCCGTTGCACATCAACCAAACGTGAGTTATGATCATCGCATGCCACACGGGCAGTACGGCCAACAGTCAAACCAGGGCTATCTCTCTCATCGACCGCTGCATCCCTCTCAGCAGCAACTGCAATATCACCCATATGTTCCTCCACAAAGCTACTCAACTGCTTCTTGGAAGGCACAACCAGCAACATCTGGGCCGATGCTCAGCGGTGTTGAAAAGTATGCGCAAGCGCCGCCACATGCTAATGCCTTGCCACCATACCCATATGCTCAGAACATTCGTCAATCGCCGTACTCACATGGTCAAGTACCAAGTGCAGCGCAGGCTTATGGTCCACCCGGCCGTCAGCCTCAAGGGCCATCGAACGGTCGCTCATCGATCTCAAGCATGCCGAGCAACCCTTCTGGGCCTCCCAAACCTCCAATGTACGCCGTCACACCCTCCTCTAACATCATTTACGCTGCCCAATCCCCCACTGAATACTTGTCCTATGTTATGAATTACCCTTACCTCAGAAACTGTTATCTACGGAGGACAAAAACTTACATATCACCCTATAGTCTGGATCATGGGATCGCCCCTGAGTGGATGCCAAAGCCTCCGATGTCAAGGACGAGTGGTACGCCTACTACAATTGCACCGAAACCCGCGGCATCAACTGGGTCTACACCTTCCCAAGGTTACTACGGAGCACCGCCTACCGGCCCATCTGTACCAAAGCCATCGGCACAGTTTCAATCGTCTGATGCTTTCCAGCGCGAAATGGCGCGGACAACGCAGACGACAGAAGCGCCAAAGTGGGAGCAAATGCTTAAACAACTAGCTACAACAACGGGCCCACCAAGTGAGCCTTCAGTGACTGCCCCTTCATCACAAGAGCCGCAGTCGCGCTATCCACCTTCAGGTCCTCGCTCAAGCCTTTCTCAAAATTTGCCTACGAGCAAAGAAGAATCCGAAAGTAAAAAGCCGTCTCCGGCACCACAAGAGCCGCTGCGACCGACGCCCAGCCCCATCAGCGATGATGGGAAGGGTGACGGCAAGGCTGATACTGCAGCTGCACCCGATCAAGAGAAGCCTGCACCAGAGCCATCACAGCCAGACTCAAAGGTCCACGGTGCAGAAACATGGCGCTATTCATCGTGAGGAGGATATTTCCCCACACCCTCTCGGTACGAGGGTCATCTCATGACAGGCTCGATACAGAGTATTGTAATGATGTGTATGATTATTTGGGTAAGTCAATGTCGGCGTTTATCTGTTCGCGAAACCTTGCTCTTTTCTTTTCTACTGTCATGCATGTATCCAATCGGTACTTTTTTTATTATGGATGAAAGCGGTATGCGAGAGGGTTTTCTTTTCCTACATATGAAAGTGCGTGAGTGGAAATGCCATTCGTGAGGTGCAGCTCGTGCCTAAGGAATCATAAATAGAAACAATGTGACAGGAGATTTTGCATTGTACCAACTCAAGCGCAACACGGTGAACTGCAAAATGTGGAAACCCCAAGTCATAAGGTGCATTACGTAACATCCGCTCCAAAATTCCTCCGCCCCCTCGCTATCCTCCTAGCCTCGCACTTGATCTCAACCCAATCTTTCGCAAAGCGGGGGTCTTCCCTCTTCCCCACTAACCCCTCTTCCCCGCCCATCATTCAACATTCTTACAAATATGATCCCTAAAATTTTGCCACGTTCCATCGAGTACCTTCTCCGGTATGGTGTGTAAGTTCTACCTCGAATTCCTTTGTATTGCAAACAAAGAGACTAATAAGATTTCAGATCGGCTAGCATCCGTCGCTTTCATCGCTTAGGTGAAGAGCGCCCGACGAGAGCCGGGTTCGACTCCCGGTACCGGAATAGCATTTTTTTGTTCTTTTTTGTTTTTTGTTATCTGGGAGGAATAAGAAGGGTGGGTAGGTATGGTGCAGGAGGAGGGTGTGTGGGGTAGGTTTTAGAGGGAGATGTTGTAGCGCTGTTGTGCAATAGTTCTTTTCTGGTGTAGTGTTGTTTATTCGACCAAGATACCAAGATATGGAACGATACCAGCTACATTTCTATAAGCTATATATAGATATCTATTATGGGTAAACGTACTTGATGCTCTACGCTTCTGTACTTGCTTCGCGGAGCACCCTTAGGCCCACGTCTTTGCTAGTGACTGGTCGAACCTAGCCCCGCGTTAGACCTACATTTGCGATAGTGAGAGAGCAGCATCTGCTAAAGGCTGAGATGCAAGGCTGAGACAAGGTTGGGCGTCACGAGTGTCCGCTGTCGTAGGTAGCCCTGCGCCGCACTGCCGTCACCTGCATCGAGCATTCTGGCTTGCCCCAAAGTAAGCAGCAGGGAGCCGTTGTCGCAGGCTCGGTTTCTATCACGCCTTGGTCACACAAAAGCGCATTCTGTGAACTATGCCGCCTTGTCATTTTCTCTACGACTATCTTTTCTTCCATCCCAATCATTAGTAACACTAGCAGCCATCAGCTCGATTAATGCTGTCTTACTTGCTGTGTTTCTTTGGACGCTGAATGCCAATCAGTTAAATTCATTCTTTTCTATTCTTAGACTAGCTAATAGGAGGATTGTGAAAGCACTCCATAGGGCGGCTAGGCGTTTGCAGAACTAATGCGTTGTTTGGCGGAAAGAGCGCAAAAGTAGCCTAGCGTGGCGTGGATAAATATATATTAAGAGCCTTCCTTCGCTGCCTAGTCACAATCGCAAGCCTACTGTTCTGCTCTTGCCCTCTACTACAGTTCTTTTGCTGCTTCATACACCATCACATGTCGTCTTCACGTACTATAGACGATGTGGAACGACAAGCCGCCCAGGAAAGCCCACAAGAGACATCGTCCGTTTCAGATCAAAAAAGATCAAGAATGACACCCTTCTTCGGGCTTGGTTCCGATATACCTTCTAGAAGCAGTGGGTGTCTTTTAGATCGAACAGCACAATACTGCTTTCTTTGTCTTCAGGGGAAGAAACTTGGACAGTACGCAGTTCGAGTACCCTGCTTCCGTCCTACAAAGGAACGCCGAGTCATACGCCGCCGGCGAGTGACTAAGGGCGAAGGTGCGCAATCAGAGAAGGTGACCTATGAGAAACTTGACCCAAAAGAAAACGCCTGTGAAAATGACGCTGCGATCTACCAAAGATTGAATGACGTTTGTTTCCAATATCAGGGTAAATGGAAAAGATGGATTCCGTTCTATGGTGTCGTTGATGTATATGAAGTTGAGGTAAGAAAATGAAACGATTTCAGTCATGACTAGTTATATGACTTACAAAGATATTATAGTTTTGGTTGCTCGGAGATCCGGAAGGAGCTGGGCCGATCCCTGTCCACATATACCCGGTCAATGTTGAGGAGATTCGCAAAAGGACAGACCGAATAATTGCATTAGAACCTGATCACAACTTTGACGATCATTGTGACGACCAAGGTGGGCATAGCGAAGATTGCGAGAATATGATGGACGCACTCAACAAGCCCTGTATCAAAGATCAAATTCGGATGGCCAAGCAACGAATGAAGAAACTTGATAGTCTCTATCTCCTAAAAGATTGTGCGCGTAAGCCACAGAAAGCTATTGGGCTACGGACTTTGGAAGGCATGGTGCAAGAGAGTTGCATCTATAATATCAAGTAAGCACATCAACTCTCTGTTACGAACATTGCTGATACCGTATGTGAATTAGACAGATTACAGTTCCTGGACGCCAACAATATTATCACCAAACTGATAAGCTACGTGGTATAGAATTCGTTATGGGATGGCAAATCGATCGTATCATTTATGAAATGCCAGTTAAGATAGCTTGGATCTGGTTTAGCCTCACCATAACGTGGCTTTGTGTTATTGTTTGGGGTGGCTTAGCTGGGGACTGGTCTACTGCAATGGCGTTTGGACAGCTTCTTGTTGCCTTCATATCCCTGATATTCTTGTGTGCTAAGGATTAAAAGCATATCGGTGCGTCGATGTCTCTCTTTATGCCAATGACAGATTTTCAACAAGGATACAGCTGTATTTCACACGTTATGATGAACCTGCCCAAGTGCAGGAAAGGATATTGATACAACAAAACTCATAACAAGAGGATTTCAATAAGACACATGGATTTTCGATGCTTCCGCTACCAGCCAAAGCGAGGCGGCCTCGCAGCGCCTGTCCCAAATTTCTGAATTGCACAGTAAACCGAATCTATTTTTGAAAACTATCGAGAGAGAAAGAAATCTATAGCTAAATGCATTTAGTTTGTAGCATAATATGCCTTTACTATTAAGATATTATACTGATACTCTAAACTAAGAAAACATATAGTTGCTATAGTAATGTTCGATGCGGAGGAGGAGAGGCTATAGACGCTGCGCATGATATTATGTATAATATAATGAAAACGATTTTAATATCTATATCACATACTATAAGGTAGAAGAAGAGAGTTTTAAGAATAGTGCTACGCTAAGTGTAGTTTGATAAGCACGAGGAGAAAGAAGATAGAAGGTTGGATAGAAAATCCATCACGGTGAGGCCGGTTTCTTGGTTATGCGGAATGTACGTTACTCATCCTTGTTTAGTTTTTTTTCTACTTTGTCTCTCGTGCGGAAGGGTTCCGTGCTGCGAACAGGACGGTACCAAGAGCGTGGCAAGGCTGAGAACCTACCTGATTCGGATAGTAGCACGGAGTGTGTGTACCTCGGCGTATTTCATTCTTGGCCCTCGTGGTTGCGCAATTTGAGGAGATGTGGGGCCATAGGGCCATGGTACAGTACGTGTGTATGTAACTAGCTAATGAGATAGTCTGTTGCTTCTTACATCGGCCCTTGATATTGGGCTCGGGAGGATTGTGGTAGGCAGGGCTTTGCTAGCTCGGGTTCAATTAATTTACATAGTCCCTATCCGTACTACTGCATGAACCCTGTGGTCCTGAGTTCTAGGCGTCATCCTTTCTTGGGTAGGCTGAGTGGTATAGATTTGTTTGTCTGAGACACAGACATACTATTTTGTTTGCTTTCGATTAGGCTCGGAGAAATAGCTTACTGGCTGGGTTGGCGATTCGAGTTGGCGTATCTTGAAGTCTGGGGTATCGGTCTTGGCGGTCGTGGCACCTTCTTCATACTGATTCGCTCTTGTAGCCAGAACATGGATTTAACCTAGGGATGACTCAGGGCCTAATATCTAGGCGGTACTAAGGAGTTGGTTGTATTTAGGCGATTAAGTGGTACTTGCTGTGGTTGTTTGATAGCGGCAGTGCAGATTCTAGTGCTGACAAAGGCAGATTCGCTTTGCGGCCGTTCTTGATGCTACTTTTGAGTAGATCTAGTGGCTATGCATACTGGACTCTATTTTTGCCTGAGTTTAGACGGATAGACCGATGGTTCTCGGTGTGGCTGCTCCAGGTATGCTGGTCAGACGGACCGGTTAGCGTTTCCTAGTGGTAGGGATGCAGATTCTTCGGAGGAGTATATGCATTCAATATAGAATACATTTTGAGTTTGAAAATGAATCCATAGTGACCTTTTACTTGGATGCGCCAGTTAATGGTCTTATTTCCCGACCGAGTGTTTAGTCAAGGTCGCTGAAACACTTTGGTCACGCGCCCTCATGTGCTAGCACACGTCTGAACTCAAATTATACTGACCGAAGCACCTATCTACCTCTAAAATATGACTCCGAATTGATGTGAGTGCCGATTTCCAAGTTTCCAAGAATTCTTGGTAACTACTGAGCTCGATGCGAGCGGCCTTATAAGTATCTGTTCGAAAAGGAGAAGCGAGTGTTTTGCTTTTTATTACCAGGGTCTTAGTGAGAACTTGGTATAATTTGGTAGCTACCGAGAGGCACAACATGTGCGGGCCGAACCGAATGTTATATGACATCGGCCAAACTATACCGACTCAGCCTCGCGCCATACACCGGATACGACGCCGTCTGCATGGAATCGTTCCACGTGAGAACACATGACCAGAGCAGATCTTGGCTTGTGCTTCTCAGAGTTCTCGAACAACACAGATTAGCAAAAGTGGTATAGTGTCATTAGTAACGAGGTGCCGATAGACCATTCTACTCTTGGCTCGAGAACAGTGCACCGATGGCAGTGAGAAAGCTCGATTGTGTCCCATTTGAACGAAAGATATATCGGCCCGTGAAGTGTAGTAGAAATAGCTCTGTTTGATACAGAGGAATATAAAAACAGTCAAAAGGGCCTACGAACCTATATCAAGCAGTTTTCGCAATACCATACACACTCCTTTCTATCCCAAGACACTTGACATACCAAATTCTATCTTGTCCTACATCTTTCATCATGTTCACCAAGCCTCTCGCCATGATCATTCCACTACTCTACAGTAGTGCAACCAGCGCCCTTCCTTCGCCACTGGTCAAACCTGTCGAAGCGCGCCTACTTGGTTTGGGAACGCTCTTTGGCCCCTTTACTCTGCCGCAAGTCCCATTGTCCAATGTAGCTCTCACGCTTGTCAACGCTCAAGACGAAGTCTTCGACATCTCTTCTATCAGTATTTTTGGCGACATCAATGACGGCAATAATTGTACAGAATTACCAGATGCCCCTGCGACTGCTGCGAACCATCAGGGTCAAACAGTTGTGTTTGGGCCTGTCAATACGTCTGGAATGGCCTCTATCACGAATATCTCTCTCACATTGATCAACTTTCAGGATGAAGTTGTCGACATCAGCTCTATCTCTGTATTTGGAGATATCAATGACGGCAGTTGCCCGGCACAGGCGTGAAAGATTGAGTTTTGACAGGTCTGGTTTGGCTTTCCGCGCAACGTTGTATATAACTTGGGGATTGAGTAATGTCGGATGGTAGATGGTCGGAGATTCTTTGTTCACATTGAGTTCGGCTGGAAGAAATGGTCGCCTTTAGATTATCCTTCCAATGTATATATGTTTTCTCTGCACCATTCATCCTTTACATAATCACCCACTTCATGCAAATGCTCAGAAGATGTTCAATAAGTTGTACCGGCCACTTTGGCACCGAATTCCATAACCTCTAAGTAATCGCTTCTGGAAGTTCTTTCGACCGTCCGAGATCTGGTAGAATGTATCCTTCGGATCTTGCTTCCCTCTGAGCAGGGCTACATCGAGTGTAGCATGGCCAGTCAACAAGCCAATTGGGAAGCTCCCGGGTAATGATACCAACGTAACAGGGCACATACGGCACAATCGGATCGCCTTCTGGTAACTTCAACTTTGAATACATTGCAAACAGGCTCAGGACCATTGCCGAATTCACAATTGCAACTCTAGTTTGTTATCACATTCTCTCTGCTAACCGATCCATTCATACTAGTCTCTTATCAGGCCAGCGTATCACGAGCGCCCAATTCACCGTCGGCATCTCCGTAGGAAATCTTGGGCGTTCGCACTTACATAGCCCTGAGCGTGCGTCTAACTTGTGAAGGTAAGCGGATTGCAAAAAAAGAATCAATACCAGCTTCAAGGGACAAGGCGACCCAACTTGGCGCGTATAGGGGTACAATACTAGGTTCGCTTAAGGCTTAACGCCGCGAACAGCCGAATCTTCGGACTAGCGATTTGCGCCTCTTCCATTTCCACATTTCTTAGATCGCGCCGCTTTCGCTCTAGCTCGACAAAACATAGATTTCGAGACTGAAGCTACTAACGGTGGCTAGCTATTCGTCGCCTGATGTCGTTGGAAATCCAAGCCTAGCGCGCGCGATATTGGGCCAGAAGCTGCACACGGTCGATTGTTGTCTTTGAGCTGAGTCAGAGGTAAGCCTCCGTGTATGTTTGCTCGTGATGGGTTTCTATGATAAAAAGAGGATCACCCTCTGTTCAACATGCTCGTTACTGTTCACAAGTCCTTGTTGTAACAGGCCCCACATTCTCTTAAGTTCCGTGTCTTTATACGTACATCCACTGTCATTACCATCTATAATAACCGGTTAAAATGCCGAGCATCAACACTTTGCTGTTGGCGGCCTTCGCCACTGTACAGGCCGTCCAGGGAGCCACGTACCCTGCATCAGGATCTTCCACGTATCCGAAAATCTCGGAAGATGGCCGTTGCGCAACCAACGGTGCTACTTGCCTAGGTTCCAAGTTCGGAGACTGCTGCGAGTAAGTTCTGGAATAACAAATGAAAAGCGTGTAGAGCTAACATGAAGCTAGCCAACGTGGTTACTGCGGTGGCAATCGCAACTACTGCGGCAGAGGATGCAACCCAGTGTATGGAAAATGCTCTGGTGAAAAGCCACCTTGCACTACTTCGTCATCTGTTGTAGTATATTCGCATCAGCCTACTCCTGAGCCTTCGCCTGAACCGACTCC